>NC_031773.1:9383552-9429521 GCF_001522545.3 Parus major
TTTCTTTTCTTTTCTTTTCTTTTCTTTTCTTTTCTTTTCTTTTCTTTTCTTTTCTTTTCTTTTCTTTTCTTTTCTTTTCTTTTCTTCTATTTTTTTCTTTTCTTCTTTCACTTTGAAAGTGACTGCAAACACATCTATAAGATATTTATTTGATATTGATGTTAAAAATTATGATAGATATTTCTAGATACTGTAGGATTTTAATTTCACATCAGGCTATTTTTACACATTGATTTTTCATAATATTTTCCTTATTGTTTAAGTAACTAATCAGGATAGTAGCTATATCCAGCCCAAGAAGAAATGCACACATTTTTTGCAGCCATTGTGTACAAAACTTTGGTGCATGAAGTAATATATCCAAGCTGAATTGAAAGCGTAAGAGAAACTTTAAAGAGGTAGAATACAACCAACATTGAAAGTTGGCAAAGATGCTACAGAGTTTAACACAAGCTGTTCCTCTCTAATATCATAGTGACAGTTTCATATAAATGACATTTCGTGAGTAATAAAATGACAAATACATCATTAAAATTAGAGACAGATTGCTAAATGAATTAGACTGCAAGTATCTTGGATTTTTTTTTCTTTATTCTTCCACATGAATATTTCATCTTGCTGAAAAACTATATGCCAATGTTGTTCATATTGCCAAACCTTAAAATGAGCTTTTAAATTCATTCAGTTCTACCATGAAACAACTCTTTGAAGGGAGGAAATTCATCATTGATTTTTTTAGTATCCTTGAACAAACCCCTCCCAAGCTCTTGGATGTATGAAGTTCCAGGCACACACAGGGCCTTGTACATGTATCAAATAATTGCAGAACAATGAAAGGGTGGGCCTTCTTTTTTACATTATTTTTCAAAAACAAAATCTAGTTTATGGCTCAGGTTAGTGTATCAAAGGCTGTTACAAAACTTGGTCTCAAGGTACATAAATAACTAAAGTATTTGGGGTCTAGAATAGGAACCTGTCAAACCACATTCACACAGGCAAATATTATACAAGATAAGAGAAAGAAAACCAAATAAAATAGACTCCTCTCACAAAGAAACAAGGAGGCTTGCAAAATAGATATTTTTTAAAAAAATAATCATAAAACTATAGGACATCTAACATAAAGAGAGGTAGGCAGAGTTTTTTAAGATGATGTCAGAACCCTATGGTAAAAAGTACAATATTCTTTTGGATTTTGGGCTTATTAAGATTATTTATGGTAAAATTCATTATAGAATAACCTAGAAGCAGTTTCCTAGTCTTATTTAAGTCATTCAGGAGTCTACTAATTTTAGGGTCTATTTTTGTATGTCATTGCATGGTAGACTTGTTCCACTTATCAAGGGTAACTACAGTATGGCTGTAGCCCATGCAATAACAATAAACAAGATGATTTTCTGTTAACAGAGGGAAAAAGAGGATTGGTTTCCTATGGATGTGTCACCCTTAAACATCTTTCTCTGTAGAAACACCAAATCTGCCTCACTGAACCGTACGGGGCGATTTTGAGAGTGATCCAGAGCTCTGCATGTGCTGAAACAGTTTTTTGAAGATACCTACCCTTTATTAAATTGAGTTTGACCAGAGGATTCAAAAGTTGTTAGAGATGGACAGACCAGCAGACACCTGAAGGTGGAGGCTGCCCACGAGCCAGCAATGCACCATCACAGCACAGCAGGCCTCCCATGCCAGAGAGACAAACACCTTCCAGGTCCTGGAGCATCTGACCTAGAAGGAGAAGCTGAGGGAACTGGGACTGTGCATATGTGATTCTGTACTCCCATTTCCTGAGGAAACTCATCTAAACAAGTATATATGAAATCATCAAAATATCTGTGCAGCTGTTTTCATTTATTCATTCCCATTGAACGAGTAATTTTGCTTACTGGGAACTGCTTACATATCCTGCAAACCCCACCTCTTGTAGAAAGAAAGAGCATTTGAATGGAAAAAAAACTTGACAGAGACCTCTGGATTTGTTAGAAGTGCCATACGTTTCTCGCAGTGATTTGTTAGCCAAACTCCTCTTTTATGATAACACTAAAATATCTTTTACTGGGGAAACTAATGGGCATCTTATCTTAAAAACAATGTTTTTAACAGTGTTCCAGTGGAAACCAGCAGGGAGTCATTTTAGAATAACTGGACACAAGAGAAAATAACCAAATTATATCCTTTTTTTTTTCCTTCACTTTTTCTCCTGCACAAACCATAGAATTTACAGACTCAAATGGCAATTGCAGCCTGTAGGAGTAATCGTAACTTTAACTTGGCACTCTTCGATTAATTTGCAAGCTATTAAAAAGGAAGTGGAGATTCCACCAAATTGACCATTAAGAAGTAAGTACATCTGATACAAATCAGGGCTATTAGTGGCTTGGTAGTTTCCACTTTTTGTTAATGAACTGTGGAAATGAAAAATTGGTAGACTTGGCCAAGGCATATTGTTTATAATAATCTTCAGGACTGCACTGGTCTTGGATCTAGCAGTACAAAACTGTACAGAACTGTACAAAACTGTCTTCATGCCAAGGCACAAGTGAGAGAAACAGTACTGAAAAGTATTAAAGGGCCTGGAAGGTACTGAATTACTCTTGTGAAAGACTAAGAGCCCTTGGCTTCAGCTAAAGCAAAGACCCACTCAGGGTGAGCACCTCACTCTGTGAAATAATCTGATTAAGCATGTGCTATTTTCTTCTCTCCTGAAACGAGTGTGTGCCCATTAACATCTGTAAATGTCAGACAAGTGATCTGCTGTACTGAGCAGTCTCACTTTAAACCTGTCTAATGCATGTCCTGTCTTAGTAAAGATACAGATGCTTTCTGTGGTCCTATAAAAATGTGCATTTTAATGATAAATGGGACAGTTTATAGTTCCAATTACTCTTGTCTCCTTTGAAGCAGGAAAATTGGCAATCCCTTATCTAGACTTTAGCAGGTTGAGATAAACCTCTATAGCAAAAAGTATCTGTATTGTCAGAGCTTTTAGTTACAGTAAACTGCTTAAACTAAAAGCAGCTGTTAGTCAAAAAGGAACAATACCCATTCATTTCTAAGATGTTCTGTGGCTGGGATACTATTAATGAGATTTTTCTTCAGATGAGACTGTTGTAAAAAGTCTGAGTTACACACACAGACACTTGTATGCACAAACATGCACATCTAGTGATATAAAACATGTAGAGTTTGAGGAAACCTTGTCTGGCTAACACACAGTAGTCACTTGGAAGAAATAATCCCTGGAGACCACTGTGTTCGGAAAAGCATGGTTTGGTTCCAACGGTCTAATAGTGAGATTCCACTCAGAGTTATGAAAATGTTATTGTTGCCTTTACAGATCTATTATTCCCACTTAATGTCTGGGACAGTAAAATTATCCTCACTGAAAAATCCTCTGTCTGCTTCTTATTTGTTAAGTATATTGGAATTATACAGACAGTACAATCTTCTATCATGTCTTCTGAATCACTACCCATGTATTTCATTGTATTAAAACAATCCTTCTAGGCTTTGTACTACATTTCTTCTAAGCTTCTATAAAGTTTTCTGGTGCAAATTTAAGCCTGTTGTATTGCAAACAGGAAAAGATACTAATTCAATTTACATCATATCTTCAGTGTGTTCACTTTTTTTTACAAAACACTGTTGCAGTCTTAGAATTCTGTGTGGACTTACTCAGTCAAGAATGAAGACTCCTGTAGTTATGAATTATGTCCCCAGTTCTCATAAAATGTATATACTATGCACCTATTTTCCCAAGCCAATCTCCCGATTACATGAAAAACCAAATTTACAAGACCAAAGCTTTAACTGACAAACAACTACAATTGACAGTGACAACAGTACATATGATTTCCAAAAGGTAAATACTTGCACCAGTTGAAAACTTCCCTCTGTCTGCAAAAATCTCTGTTCTGTTTGATTTTTCTGTGCTCTTCAAACTAACTAACTTCAGTACATGACTCTCAATCGGCTCTGCTGGGATTATAGCGTATTTTCCCTTGAAAACCAGTTTGAACAGTGATGAAACTGTTCAGACTCTACTTCCAACAGCCTACACTGATACTTGACTTTCCAACAACAGGATAATGTCAGGACTCCTTTCTGGAATTTATGTATTAGTTCACTATTGGCCATGAGACAGGGGTGAGCATCTAGTGGGAAAGATGAGGCTGGTGAAGGAGGGGGTTTGGGTTATTGTAGGTAATCTCCACACAGTTTGTGTCCAGACATCTGCCAGTGGGTCATCATAACTATGCAGAAGCAGTTTTCCTTCTGGTTCATTTCTGTGGAGACATCAATACCCAGATGAAGTTTGAACCCCTGCATTACACTCTGAAACTGAAGCTTAAATAAATAATTTATTCTAACAGAGAGAGGGGAATTGGCAGCCCATGAAAAGCTGAGGATTAGCCTTACCCCTTTCTTCATATTTTTGCATGAATTCAGGCTTAGTTGATTTCCAAGCAGATTTTCCCATTTTCATATGCATATGCTTATTCTTGACATGACATGATTTATGCCAGAACTTGGCAGTTTGATCCACAATTGTGAACTTCCCTCCCAGACAAGGACCTTGAGCCTCTCCTGTGAACCAAAGATCTGAGCTCCTTCTGTCAGGATTTCTTGTGTAATACTATAAAACAGTGGAGGTCAAATCCATTCCGTTTAAGCCCTGGTACCTTTCCCGTTTGAAATGTCTGGTGTCAGAAAAGGGAAGAAATATTATTTGAGTTTCACTAAGGTAACTGCCTGCATTCCTTTATCAGTTTTGAAGAGGAAAAAACACTACTGAGATCTACAGATGGAATTTCAGGTTAGTGAAATCACCTGTCTGCTGTGTGACCTGTAACTTAGGTACCACAAAAGAATAATCCAGTGTTGGGTATGTGCTTATCTTTTTCTTATTGAGAATACAATAAAATAACAGGAAACATTAATCTCCTCCATTCACTTGGGATGCATTCTACTGCTTTCATCTGAGCAGAAATTGAAATCTCCCAATCTGCAAAATGAGTGAGATTTCACATGTGCAGGACCCCCCAGATCTGCTCTGGATATAACCCAAAATCCCAATGGTGTTTTCCTCCCTGAGACCATGGCCTGCTGACCTGAGTCAGGTCCAGTCAATGGAAATGTACCTAACATACATGCAGGTATCCGTTCTCTATCAGAATTATGACAAGACAAACCTTTCTGGGTTTCTCCAGAACATTTAGACAGAGTTGTGGTGTAATTGTTCATAAACCAGATGCTAAAACTAAGTTTTAGGTGGTGACTAAAAGGCTGCAGTACTGCTGATCAATCTGAGAACTGCTTCTTCTACCCTTATTCATCAGAATTTTGTTGTTGGCTGATACAGCAATTATTGTTAGTTAGGTGCAAACGATGAGTAGAAGTTATTCAAACCATGCTATTAAGCAAAACTGATTCTGGATTTTATACTTTCCCTAACACGATGAAATTATTTCTTCATTTGCCAATGAATTAAGACATCCTGGTGTATCAAGATTGCCAAGGGACTGAAATCAAATTTCTGAAATATGGGTAAAAATTGTAAGGGGTATAAAAGGATAGGAAAGTCAGGCAGATTTTTAACATAATTATGAATTACAATACTGTGTTATACAACTTTGTTTTCAGTGTTTGTATTATTATAGTGCCAGATATTTTGATCCTGCCACAGCCAATCAGATTTGATGAGAACATTAACTTGGCTTGGAGCCAGGAAATAGGTGTAAACATCAGACCTCATTACATTTTCCTGAACTGTACTGAAATTGAGGTTTATTTAATGCCATGTATAATTAGACAGTTATTGTAATTATTCCGATTTGTTTCACATCAAGACTTTTCCATTGCACCCTTTTAAGATGAAAACTGAAATCTTCTATGCCCCAAGGCAAATCAAAACAAAATTTGTCATGTCCTATCCATCTAGAGGACAATCAACATTTGTATCTGTCCTCCAATAACAGCCAACTCCTGATGCCTCTAAGAATGGCAGAATTTCAGCAGAACAGAGAACGCCTGTAGATGACATGTGTGTATGAGAAAGGAAGAATCTGAATTTTTAAAGGGTTATTTAAACCCACAATAATTAATTCATTTCTAAACTACTTTGTAGACTGAGTCCATCTTGAAATGTCTTATGAAAAGTGATTCTGCAGAACTGACTGACTGGATTGAATGATTTGGGCATAGATTATTTCATCACAGTTGAAAGCTTTTTCCATCTGCTGTCCTTGCATGCACAGCCTGTTTCTAGAAGCATTTTTGATAGATTTAAGCTGACTGGGTTTATGAATTTTGTTCATTTGTACACAGGAGGGTACGGCATCTACAGACAGCTTCAGAACTCTGAGTCCAGTGGATGAAAAAGTAATAAAAAATATTTATTTTTTTGAATAAAACCAGATAAGCTGAGGGAAAGCTTATATATATATGTTGGAAAAGAGGATGTAATTTTTTTTATTTGTGCTGCTTTTTAGTACAAATTCTTTTGTTTGTAGTTCATCTTGTGCCCTTTAGGGAATTATAGACCGAAATCATTTTCTTCCCAGGTTGTGACCATTGTGATCTCTCTGCACCAGCCCTTTAACCTTAGTCTCCTAAGACCCTCTCTTCCTTCAGTCATTCAAAACACTTGAAATTGTTGGAGAAGCATTTTATTTTTTTTGTGTCATCAGACATTTCCCATTGCCTTTGTCTGAAGTATCTTGAAGAATTTTTTTTCAACAGCTATAATGTTCTGACATTTGAAATAATTTTCAATTGGGGTAGATGTTTTCTTATAAAAATTATCATAGATCTGCATTACATTTTTATTTTGTTGTCATAGTCAATCCACTTTATACTGCCTGGAAATTCCTTGAATAGTAAAGGGCAAGTAGTGTCTTTGGAGCTTACTGGAAGGGAATAAAATTTTCTTGGAAATTATAAAATAGTACATTACATGATTATCTCCTCTCAGTTAATAATGAGCCCACCACATAAATCTTTTTGAACCTGTACTATTTACTAATTTTTACTTAATTTAGTAACAAAACTGATTGTACAATAAATATTCAGTATGCCTTGCTGATACATATTTTTCTATTTGGAAAGACGGTCCTGGTCTTCTCATAATAGTATATTAAGACTAAAAGGAACACAGGATTTTTAAGGAGTTAGAGGCAAAAAACCCAAGTACATAGGTAGCAATGCTTGACTAGACTATGGTTAGTTCTTATGGCCATTCACTGTGATAACATGATAGTGATTGTGGCAATTGACTGTAATAATGTGTTGCTAGTTGTCATCAGAGAAACTGATCTGCAGTTTTAAGGCTTTACAAGCTGCATATCAGGAAGTACAGTTTCTAAGATTAATCTATGCAATGAGATTCTAGACCACCTTTTAGCTCTAAAAATCTTAAAAAGCTTTTAAACTCATAAGCAAAGTCAGGTTTGGCTTCATGGTCTATTGATAATAAAATTGTTCTGTTGAAGTATCCTACCAAAATACTCTAAACAGTTGCTTTGGCTGGGAGATATGTTCTCTGAATTAATACCCTTCTGAAATCAGAGCAGTGGACAGAAAAGGGCAAAAGATGAGATTCCAGAGCTATTTCTGCACTGCTCTGATTCAGAGAACACAGCTCTGTGGAAATTTAGACACCATGAACCAACTTCAGTGGTTCAAGGGAAGGTTTTCTGGTACAGAAGTAACAGCGGGTGCAACTGCAGCTAAACATTGTTTCATACTTAATTTTGTCATAGGAAAATGTGTAAAAGCAGGGCTGGATCAAAAGGGAGTGTGCTATAAGTAGAAAGAGAAATGTGCATAGAATAGTGCTGCCGCAAGGCTTTTGGATTGCAGTGCAGACTGCAGTGACCAACCAATGATCCAAGCCAGTCATCAGACAAACATCCTCTCCTTCCAGTGGAGAAGGACACCTGTTAATGTCCTGATGGCACAGTGGGGCCACATGGGCTCTCTAGAATATTGTTTCCTCTGTTGTGCTGACTGTCCACCAGTGCAACAAAGAAAAACTCATTCCTCCCTTATTACTTTGTCCAGACATTTTCTTAACTTTCTCTTCTTGCATTTTGATAACGAGGCACAATCTGCCTCCAGATCACCTCTTTTTCATGGAAACTTTATTCTCAATATATCTCACAGCCTCCACCAGTTTTGATATCCAAACAGCACCATGAGGCAGAGAAAAGGAATTTAGGTAGTAGATTAGAAAACAAAAGCGCAGATATAAATTAATCAAATTAATATCAGAAGGTTTGTGAAGCATCAGGCTAAGAGGAATCATGGAAGTTCCATATTCAAGAGAGAATACATCACTTCAGATGGTATTATACTGCAAAAATGAGGGAAGTATATGTACCAGGATGTTTTCTTTTGATGATTCATGATGTTTTCAATCCATAACACGACTTGAGGACAATAATGACAGTAATCTTTCATTACAGTTCAGTTGATTATATCACAAAAAAATGCCAAAAGCATTGTCCTCTCATGATACACTTGTCTAGCCATTTTGTCCTTGTATAGTTAGAAGGACAACTGTATTAGATTAGGTGGTCAACCTATCTTCAGAGATTAGGAACAAAGTCATGCAGACTAGAATTGGAAAGTCATCCCAGTAGTTTATCTCTTGCACAAACAAGTACTGGTCTATCCCCATGCTCCTCTCTGAGTATCAGAACATTATATAAACTTTCTTTGGGGGAAGATCCACCATATCCCCAGGAGAAAAAATTAATGACCTGCTGAGCCATTGGTCATTAATTCTAGATGCCAAAGACAAAACAGCTTATTTGGAAGGTAAATTATAATTCCAGTCTTTATTTTAAATCCATTCTTTTAGGATGGGTTTGTGTTTTTTGGTTGTTTATTGTTTCTTTTCTGTTGTTTTTCTTTTTGTGGAATGTCTAACAATGTGGACTTAAAATATTGTAGGCAAAGAAATTTTTCTATATTTTCATTTCTCCTCTTTTCCTTTTTTTTTTTTTTACATTATAAGCCTTCTCATGGAGCTGCTACAAAGGGAAGTAACATTTCACTCAGTGGCAACTAAAGTAAAAAGCATGTCTGCCCCAAAACATGTACTTTCTGTCCACAAATCTGTCCATTTTTTCAGTCAGTACTAATGTGACAATGCCAGTTCCATTACAGGAGCTTGCTTTTGCCATGCAAATTATGATTAAACTTTCATTACATCTAAAACATATTTTCACACATGTTTCTCCAGGCTTCCAGGCAAAACAACCTCACCTATTTCTTGGCTTACTCATTTCATTTTGTGAAAATTAAGCTAGCTCGAGTTAAAACTGGAAGACAGGAGAAAATCTGTCTCTCTTTTTGCCCTCTCTCTAAAGAAGTTACTACTTGGCACATTACTGGTTCTTAGTCATAGTAGTTGTGAAGGAAGTCAGTTCAGGCTGTATCATGTGACAGTGAAATAAATTGCTGAATGTTCCATCATCCAAATGATCAAATTGCAAAATATTTGTGTAGAAAAAGGGCAGCACTTTGTCCCTGCACTTACATGAGAATCTGTGTATACTTCAAAGCTGATGGTCAACAGATGTCAGAGGCTGGAAAACTCCCATTCTGTGAGTCCAAAAGGAGCAAAATATGAGATAGCCACCGAGTTAATATATGATACTTCACTCAGACTGGGCACATGTGTTACAGCAGAATTCTAAAGGCTTCAGATTTAGAAAAAAATTCAGAAACTGAAAGAGCTATCAGGGATCTTTGAAAGTGTCTAGTTTAGACTAGGCCTGTACATTTGAACTGGTTAAAACTAAGTGAGATGAACTCAAACCACTAACAATTTTAAGTGGGGGTTGAACTTACATACTAGCTTGTTCTGTGAGTCAGGCCAAAGTGCCTGTTATGACTAAGGAAGTTATTTGAGACTTTCTAGGGGCTAGATCACTGGAGACTTACTCAAATGGCTGAGTCCTCACATTCTCATCTAGCTGATGTCAAAGACACTCCTGAGAAAGGTCAAAAACATGACTGACTTTTCAGTTTATCAGTTCCACACCACTTTCAAGTTATGATTGTAGAACAAGAGGAGGATTCCTCATTAGTTAAACTGACTGTCTTGGATTAAAGCTTAGTTGTGGAAGGGAGGTCCATCATCAGCTAATTTGTTTGTCTGCCTGGCAGGCTATTATTTTGCTGTGGAAAAACCTTAAGCCCACACTATAATGGCATTACTGTCTGGTATTCGTAATTCTAGCCACACAGTCCTCTTTCTCCAAAATTCATCTGCTCATTATTTGCTGAAGCCAACTTTATTTTTTCTGCAAGATGCAACAATAAGTAAACAACATATGTTGTTGATTCAAAGAATTAACAAAAGAGTGGTTTTTTTTCCTGTTTGAAAATCCTGTCTGTTGACTGTGTGTAATATACTTGCTGCTTTTGCTAATTTCTCCTGCTTCTAGATGTTTGCATTCAGAAGCTGAAAAGGACTTAGATGTTAATTGCACATGTTCTTTGAGTCATGAATTTATCCTTCTAAATATATCTTATATACACTTAAATAAATTCCTCTCTTTTTTCTTATTCTATCAGTCATTGTACAAATGAGTACAAACATTTGTCTTGATCTTCAGGAAACTATTGTGCATGGCTGGGTGAGTTGAAGTTCCTATTTTTCTGCAGTGGAGTATGATTTCATTTCTGGATTAGTGACACTATGTTTAGAGTACATGACTTATGTGCACTCTAACAGCAGCCAGTATCTAAAGTCTGCTCTTACTGACATTGTTTTCAGTTGTGCAGAACTGTTTCTCAAATGTCATCATTTTTACCTGCAAGGACTCCAGGCAATATTATAAATGTGATTGTGGAAACAGATTTCTGTATTATTCCCAAACCCATATTGCAAATCCTATGAAAATCAATAAAGAACATTTGCCTGAAATACATTGGTGGATTTGATGGCCCTTTTCAGTCAGTGATAGTAAAAGTGTAACTTTATTGTAAATTCAGAGTGTAAATCCTTCCCAGTAAACTTACCCACCCACCCAGTTTTCAGGAAAGCCTCTGACACGATTTTGCTGACATCCTCTGGCTCTTACTTTGTCTAAATTGTTCTTTGGCTTTGAAGATCATTTATGTCAGTGAAGTGCCTGTGTATGTGTTTGTCTAAATCTCAGTCACAGGAGGATTTACATCGGAAATTAAGATTAAATACCAGCAAATATAATTTGTAAAATAGTTGTCTAGACAGTAGATGTAGCCATGTGAGCCTTAGCTGGCCAATGAAAAAGCATGATGTGCAGTGAGTCACATGAATATTCATACTAAGGAACCAGCAAATGATCAGAGTCTGAGAAGAAATCCAATCATAAAAAGCAAAAAAGTATAAATTAAAGAATCATTAAAATATCTCAATTAGTAAAATTTACCTAAGCCCTGGCTTTTCACAATCACATTTCTAAAATCTATTAGTTATTTGAACATAAAACTTATTTTGCCAGTGCTCACTGCTATGCTAATTATGGGTAAAATGTTGTTATGGTTTTATAGAGAGTGTATTTTTGTCTTCTGCTAGCACTAGAAATCCTTCTATTGTAAAACATCTTCTTCCAGATACAGTTGAGAATAATGTTTATACAAGATATACTGCATGAATTCAAACCAGTATAATGCAACATACAACACACTACATTCAGTTCTCTGTGTCTATGTGGATCAGGTAATCGTAAGAGGAGGTGATGTATGTTTATATATATATAAATATATATGTGTTTTAGATATAGATATATATGTTCTTCAGAGTACTGGGGGAGACAGACATTCATATCCAGTACTCCTAAACTATGACAATAAATTTTAAAATTAGTTAAGAACAAAAAATCAAACTTCATGCTGCTCCTGTTTCTTTTATCAGGCATTAAAACATCTTACATAGGGTATATCAGATAAAAACAAAGATATATGTCAGTAATGAGTGAAAGTTTCCACTAAGTTGCAGTAAAATTTACTGAGATAATGAATATAATTGCAAATTTATTCTTCACTTATTCTATGATTTTTAATTGATATTCACTGATAGGAACATTTTAAAATGCAACCCACAGTTTAAATTTATTTTAAGATAACTATAAACATGCAATTTTCAAAAGCATGCATAAAGTCTATACGTTAATAACAAATTTCATGTTTATATGTTTATATGTTGAATCTAATGGTGAAGAATATTATCTCATATGTCCGATTTAATCAGCCATTTGACATTTTTACAGTACGTTTACATATGATGTACACACTAGCTATTATTAATTTCAATAAGGTAAAAAGTAATTATTATTTCCATATATATTCTCTGTGGACACTACATTTAAGCTATGCATACCTACATACTTGCACAGAGTTCTGTCAATTGTTTCTACAATAATGGAGTCTGCATTTCATTGTCTCCATCTACTCAATTATTTCTAATCTTTTCTGACGTCTTGTCCGTGAAGACCTGTCTGAAATCAGGCATCTGCTTCTGATTAGAATCAGTTGTGATTTACACATATCAACTTCTAATCTTGCTTTAGTCACTGGACCTTCGTGTGGTCACTAGTCTCTACTGGCTGAATGATTTCTAATTTGATTATCCTGCATTAGTCACCATCTAGCAGATGTAGACATGAAAAATTTCCCAGTAGGTTTATAAAGTCATTTATGACAGGAAGCAATTTTTCAGTGCATTCATCACTTCTGTCTCCATCACGCCATTTCTTTCAACAAAGGGTTTTTGAAATATAATACCAAAAAAGGTGAAACTATACAGCTCCATCTACAATTTTAATGATTATGCTTTCAACTTTTCCATATAGCCCAAGATCTGCTAGGCTGTTCATTGAAAAGTTAGTCTTTTGTAAATAATTTATGCTAACATCTGTATACTTCTGGTTTTACTTATAATTGCCAGTAATCATTATATCTGTGAATATATTATAGTTCAGTGGTTATTCTCAAAGTCATTAATTACTTACTCTTAGTGCTATATGATTGGTTGCCAAACATACTGTGCTAACCACATTGTATTAGCACTGTATTAGCTGCTAGACTCATTACATCTCCTTTTTATTATTGAGCTAAAAATACATGATAGACTAATGAATAACAAAATTCATATTCTTTTAATTAGTAAATTCATTCCTCACTGAGACACAGCTTCCTGTAAGGGAACGCCTTTGTTAGAGCAGCTGAGATAGTTTGAATAAACAGGATATTCAGCACAGAAGACTTTCTTCAGGTGCAATTCTCAAACTCAGAGAGAGATTGCTCCAAGCTTTAGCAAACCTGTTATGAATTAGATGTTCGGGGAGATAACATAATTTGGAACTGTGAAGCAAAGAGGAGGGAAGAGATATTTGCATAACTACTAAGTTAGCTAAAATATATGGGAGAAAATAAAGAGAGGCAGGTGACTTGCTGTCTGTGAGACAAGGAACATAAATAAATATTATGGTTAGATATTCATGTGAAATATTAATTTTTTTAAATAGTTATGAGAGGTAAATCCAAATGTAACATAAAATTTGATAAATACAGGAAAGCATGGGATGCAATGAAAGCTGAAAAATGCAGAAGAAAATATATTCTTTATGTTCATTATTTAGCAGGTTTTAGTCAGCACAGAATTTAAAGACTTCTAGAACATCATTGCCCTTAAACCCTAAATTTCTTAATTTTTACTTTCTGATATGGGTTATACCCAACGATTATAGGGTATAAATGTGTACTTGAAAATGTGTATTTGTTTGTCTGTGAGTTAGCTTAAATGGTTTTTTGAGGGGTAGTAATGTTTAAGAGGAAAAAATCACTCTGGGCAGAGGAGCAATCACATGGTCTAGGTTCTGAAAGGTCTACAATTTATTTTGAAGCTGAACTCTACAAGGGAATAAATGCATTATAATAATAATCTTTGTTTTATTATTGCTCATGACTTAAACATCTTGATTTCCAATTTTATATTTAAATCTATTCTGGCTCTTACATTCCTCAGGTCATGATCTGAAAAAGGTCAGTGATTGCATGTGTGTGCTTTTAAAATGCAATAAACACAATGTTTCAGAAATTAAGTAAACATTTAAGTTTAAACCAAAGATAGCTAGATACAAGTGCTAGCAAGTGTATGTTTTTTGCTAAAAATCTACAAAATAGTAAAATCAAATTGATCTCTTAAAGAAATGTTGATATCATAACAAAAATGGTCACTTGTCACCATTATCAAATTATTCACAGGCATAGCCTTGCAGTTAGGACAGTGAGCACTGAAAAACCACTGTATATCCATTAAATATGCAATAGTCATTTTGCCTTATCTTATATTTGAACTTATTTATTCAAACTCAGTTTTAACCAAAATCATTTTAGTTTTTTAGTCTTACAGTGAAATGTAAGTATGTATGGAAAGATATATCTTTTTTCTTGATTTTGTTCTTTTTCTAAAGAAGACCACAAACAGAATTACTGCTTACTTCTATTACTATATTGTGCTTGTTTTAACTGGCATGGAAGCACTACATATGGAACAAAGTCCCTTTTACAATCCCATCCCTATTTCCCTGCATTGAAGTGCATAGGTAATGATGGTCCTATTCATGGAAGAATTCCCTTTAATCTGTTTGACCACTTCAGCTGGGAAAGAACATTTGATGACCTAGTAAGTCCTGCATAACTTACTCATGACTAGGGTCTGAACTCAATGAAATGAATATTTTAGGAAAATATCAATATTGACTTTTCATCCAAGAGGGACAAGAAGTACCTTGGAGCCAGGACATTTCAAATATTGGGGCTGAAACCCTGTCAGCCATTTAAGACTTTTTGTTCTTGCATCAGGAAAGTTTGTTCACCTGTTTTTTCTGGACTTCTTCATTCCCCGGTGTATATCTAAGGAATTACACCAAAGCAAGCTGACCTGAAAGCAATCATTGTGTAGATTTAGTTTAAGGTCTGAATCAAGACAAAATCAGGTTTTAAGAAATTGAGAATGGAGTATGATTAAGGGGGAGTGAAAAAAAGATAGAGGTAGAAGCAGTTACAACATTCAGGCTCTCAGCTTTCTTTCTGGTGCACATGAAATTTTGCCCAAAGAAAATTTGTTAATACATACATTTTGGAAAATCTTTGCCTTTTGTTGAAACAATGAAGTACTAGGGAAAAAATCTGTCAAAAAATTCCTAAACAGTATTCCTTCAGTATTGCTTTTTGTGGGGATAGAGTCAATTTGAGCATGCTATCTGAAAACTAAGTATGAAGTTTCTCTCTATATTCTGCCTAATTAAAGAATGGAGAGAGTTAATCACTTGTTACTGGGGCTTTTTCCTAGTACTTTTCCCCCCTATTTCCAGTTTTTCCTTTACTCCCCAAACTTATTTTTTAATACTTTTTATTGGATGTTTCCAATAAAAGTCCTGAGAAATCTGTTAGCTATGGCAAAGTAAATACATTATATTTTCCTGGATTTTGTAGTAAGCTTTCAGTTCTTCAGGTTTTTTTATATCCAGGGACAAAGAATACCTTAAGCAGCATGAGGTCCAGCATTCACTGGGAATGTTTGGCCTTGAATTCCACAACTTATTTTGATATAAAATAAATAAGCATTGCCTAAGACAAGGAGTTGGGTGCATCTCTCTTTTAGGGCTGCACTGCTAAAAGCAGGGGATGGCCTTCTCTTGGAGGGCTTTTCTCATTCTCATAGTCTGTGCTAGCTCATATTTCTGTTTGTTTCTCTAAGGGCCACTTTGAGTACAGCAGATATGTATTTACTCCATGATCTACAGCTAAGTCATATTTCCTTTGTTGGGAGCCGGCTGAACCTGAGCTGAAAGCTGACATGTGGTTTATTTTAATGGGAAATTTCTTCTGTTTCACCATGGTATTTATCATCTCAAAGTAACTGCAAGTTGTAGTCATATATACCTTCTCCCTTGAGTGGGATTTCCCATATGATGGGAAAAAAATAGCAGCGTCATGAAATTTGAGTACTGAAAAGGAACACCTTTTCTCAATCTCCAACTGTTTGAAACACAGAGTAATAGCACCTCAGCAACAAGACAGGCAGGCTATTATCAAAGCATACCTTTTTTTCACTTTGTCATAGTGGAGGCAGAATATCTCTCACAGAATCTATACTAACATTTTAACATTTGCAAACATAGCTAATTTGAATCCTTTAGCAGCACCTAAAGAATCTTCCCCTCTGTGAGCTTCAATTTTTATCTAGGCTTATTATACAAGGACTATGGTAATCAGGGAATTTTTCTGTAGATAAGTGATTTTCACCACAGATTGAGATTAGAGAAGTTATGTAATTAAAGGTATTACTTAGTTTATGAGTGACAGATTTTGGGACCTGGCTTCATCCACTCAAAAGAGACTCCTGTAGGTCTGAGAACCCAGACATCTGTAACTTGGGAATGAATACTGAGAGTCTGTAAGAGTGACTCAATAACTTGATGAGTTGTTTTGGATGAGTACAAAAGCATATTCTACAAAAGCTCATGCCTCTGACATCCTTTGACATTTGATTCCTTGTGTTCTTTGACAGCAATTCCACAATATAAGTATAGGTCTCTTAGTGAAGAAAATCAACATTTTCTAAAGCACCGATCATCAGTTCTCTCATGAATTGGAGCTGAAATCAGAAGAGTCCTCCTGAAAATACTTTCAATAATCTAAAGGGTGTTGTGATGCTGTGGAAATAGTTTTTTCACTGAAAAATCCATGCATGGAGAAAATAATGTGCTTTCTTGAGCTCTTGTACAAGTGGAGGTCAGTGGTGTGCCTGGACCAAAAAGGAAAACTGGGGCTGATCACATACCAAACTGGTTAGATTATTGGCTCTTCTCTACAAAATAAATACATATATATATATGTATATATATATATATATATATAAGAGAAACTTTATTATGCTTTTTAAGTTCCTTTTAAACTTTGACTTTTTCACTCACTCAATGACATTTCTCTTAAGTCCTGTAACAAGGAAAAGGTTTAATAAATAAATAAATAATAATTTTCAGTGTTTTATTCATAATACTGAAACAGATGATGCAGGAAAAAATGAATTAAATATAACATTACGGACTGAAATTTTCATGTGTGGAAATATGTTACATCATTAAAAAGTGTTACATCTTGATATGGTTGACCAGTTGAAGCTTCAATGATGAAAAAATTATTTTGGCTGCTTTTATAACTAAGAGTCCATAATTTCTTCTCTGTTTCTAGATACCTTCTCATCTTTCTTCTTACCCCTTTCTTTTTCTTTTTTTTTATTTTTCTTTCTTTTTTTTTTTTTTTTTAATTTTAATATAACCAAGGGAATTTTAAACTACTCTGTCATCCAGAACTATCTCTTATAATGGAACTAAGATGCCTAACTTAAAAACTTAGGTGATCAAGGGAAAGGGACATGTCCTTCCAGAGGGAGAAATGTGGACCTGGTTGGACTGATTTGAAGTAAAATGAATGTTGGTTTGTCTTCATGGGTATCATCTAAGCATTAAAAATGAATGAAGACTTGCACGTGCAAAAAGGGCTCAAATATACTGTCAGATGGAAAAAGTCACTAAAGACAGAAGACAGGGGTAATATAACTCAGGAATTTTGCTCAGGGTGAGAGGAACTCACCAGAAACTGTGACAAGAGTTAAAAATATAAAACCATCTGGTTTTAGTCAGATTAAAAACTCGTGTGCCAACATCATCTTGTTGATAGTGGTCAGCAAATACCTTGGTAACTGCACAGCTGTGCGTCTTCCAACGATCTCTTCTTGGGGTTTTCTCAAACTGAAGATTACACCACATCATCTGGTTTATTAGTTTTTGATGGATCTTCCAGTTCTTAATTTTTTTAATGTGTTTTTGAATGCATTTACACTTTTGGCATAGGAAATTATCTGTGGCAGTGAGTTCCATATAATGAGGTGTTGGGTGAAAAAGTACTCCAGTTGCTTCCTTCAAACCTACTCTTAGAATTCTACCTAGTTCTTTCTCATCCTTGTGTTGTAAAATACAGAGAATGATTATTCCCCAGTGACCTTCTCAGCCTATTCATGATTTAACAGCCTGTCAAATCACTCTAAGTCCCTTATTCACGCCTCTCCTCTCATCAACCTTGTCAAAGCTTTCTATACCTTACAAGTTTTGTTATTTTTATTTGGAGAGGAGAGTGGTGAGGAGCACTTTGAGCAGTATAGCAGGTGTGTTTGTTTTACAGTGGTACAAGTTTCCCTATTGTGTCTTTAACAGCATTCCATATTCCTCTGATTGTTGATTATCACTGAACTGGTGATTCTAAAGAAATAACGATGATTCAAAGATTCCTTTCCTCATTGAGAGCAATTTATTTAAAGTCCATAATTCCATATGAGACTTAAACTATTTTATATTTATCAACACTTAATTTTCATTTGATCTTTCAAAACCATCCAGTATCATCTAGTGTACTCAACACTTCAAAGTCAGTTTCTGGCTTTACTGTCTTGAAAAAAAGTATATCAACAATTTCTGTTTTTCTTTTCATCCCTAGGCATTTATATTTAGCCATATGCATTGAAGTGCAGGTCTTCATGGGTTAAAAATAGTAACATTTCTTATTGTTCTCATTATTTGTTTCCCAGCTTTTAACTGACCATTAGTCTGTAAGAAAACCTTCCCTTTTAGACTAAGAACTTTGATTAGGAGCTTTGAAAGTTCTTTGAAAATCCAGTTGTATTATTTGAAGGACCTCCTCTGTAATTCTTTTTTTCGTTCTCCCAGCAGACAGTGAAACACAACTTCCCCCAGCTAAACTCGTACTAAATATTACCCTTTAAATCATATTTATTCATGTGGTTCATTATACAATTCAGCTACTTGGTCCAAGAAAAAAACACTTTCTTATGTGTATTTTGCTGGATAACTCCAGTCAGATTCTTTGAAAACCCACCATTTTATTCAGCATCTTCAGTCTTCCAGCTTCCAACATGTCTCAAGAAATTCTGATCATCTCAAATATAATCTTATTTTGAGTTTTCATGGGAAAATTATTTTGCTTTTCTAGTGTTATCAATGATAAAAAAGTCATAAGGACTCTAGAACTATTCTAAGCAAATTTCAGTTTGAGTTATTTCCCTGGAGTTGTCTGCCATAGGGAAAGACTCAATGTCAGAGCTTACCACCATTACTCTACAGTGAACACCAATGCCAATAATTCACTTAGCATTTCTGCTAAAACTGCATCTTCTTTGAGAAATTGTCTCCTTTCATCTTTTATATCAGCTATCAATCCTGAAGACGAACTAGAATGCTCCTGCTTTTGGTATGTTCAAAAACATTTTATTCACAGTTTTTATCCCTCTTGCAATTATTTAAGAAAGTGATTTTTGGCCTATCTTATTCTAGGCTTGCCAGACTTTATGCTTAATTCTGCCACTCTTCCTTGAAAGCGTTTTCTATTTCCTGAAGAAAGCCCTTCTGCTTCTAATACCCTGTGTTATTCCTCCATGATGACTTTCTGTGGATCTGTTTGTGTCTCTTTGGGTAGGTGGTACAAGTTTACTCTAAATCTTTGTTGCAGTGTTTTAAAACAATTTCCTTGCCACCTGTGAGCAGTTTGCAGAATATGCAGGAGTCAGACATCTGTTAATAACATATTTGAGGGAAAAAGAGATTTTGTCTTACAGATGCTTATGTGTTTGACAGCATTTGAGATTAGGATTCACAGCCGGAAAAATTCTTTAAGCTATGCTTTTCAAAATTAATTAAGGCAAACACTCATGGTTGGACTCTATGATCTTCAGGTTCTTTTCCAATCTAAATAATTCTATGATTCTGTGATTAAATAGTCATTAACAAAAAAACATATCTAATATGAAAAGTTAGTTTGGTGTTTTTTCTACTTCTACAAAGGTTAACATTCTATTTTTCAGGGAAATCTTCAATAATTTATTGAATGTGAAGAAAGTAATACAATTTTCCATTCTGAACTTAAGCAGAGGTTTACAGATATTTTCTTCTCCAGGGTTGTTTGTGCTCATTATACAAGGAGAAATCGTGCAAAACACAGAAACAATACTGGGAATAGAGTATTCTTCAGTGAACAGCGTGGAAGAAGAACAAATGGGTAGAAGGAAGTTTCTTTGCTCAGACACTGGACAGGCTACTCAAAAGCTCCATAAGAAGAGTGTGGCAGCAAGAGGAAACATCTAGTAGAGGTCCCTTTTAAGAGGCTTTAAAAGCAAGTTTATTGCCTCTGAATATATGCTCTGGCACAAGGACAGACATCAAGAAAAGAACATAATTCTTTCTTCTCTGACAGATGTCCTTCTGAATGAATGCCCATGGCATTTGTGAAGTCAGGCATTTGAGAAATCAGCACTTCTAAGCAGAATTACGTATTTTCTGAGCCCAAGAAATGGCACTTTCAGGATACAGGTTTTTTCAACTTTTATGATAAATGTTTGACATAATGTCTTTTATATCAGCTGGCACTTAAAGGTGTGAATGAAGAACATGTAATGAATGCTTGACTCATAGGATGTGGGACAGTTCTTTTTGTTAGGATATTTCCAGTGGAATGGGGAACATAACCTGGTTCTGAGTAGCTCATCTTACTCTTGCTAAATAAAATAAAACTTAAAATAATAATTTTATCATAAAGATGACTGCTACAAACCACTTTTCTTCTGCTATGACTTCAGACTGTTGTTAGTATATTACTCATTTCCCATAAATATCTTCTTCAGGAATAACCTAAAAAGGTCAAATCCTGGTTTATGCAAAGCTGCTTTTGACTCAGTGGTATTGTTGAAATAGAAAAGTGAACAGTATTTAGACACATGGTAGACAGGAAATATATTTCTTCTTTGTCAAGAGATGACATAAGTTTTTCTCATAATAATCCTTTGCATTTTATTAGGGGAAAAACATTAACCATAAGAAACACAGCTGAGGGGGAGTTGCTTTGTAATTAAAACAGGATGATTTCACCTACTTAACTGTCATGATCCAAAAACATAAGCATGTCTCAATTACTATTTTATATGGCACATCATTATTTCAGTACAAATTGGATTCAAAACTCTGAAACAGTAAAATACTCAAACTAGTATGGATGGATGGAATGGAAAAATATTGATTTTAATGATATCTTGTTCCCTATGTGGGCTTATGCCTTCAGGAAGAACAATGAGTTATAAAAATTTTAATTCAGTTTATGATTTACTCTTCTTCTTAAGATATTTTCCATTCTGCTTTTCAACTAAGAGCCTAGAACTTCCTGCTTAAAAAAATGTGTTAAAAAGAGAACAAACACAAAAAAATGCATCTAACTAAATGTTTAGAGTTTCTGAATCCAGTTTTCAGTGAGTCAAGTTTTTTTTTTTCTCTTTGGTGTGCTTGGATTTCAGGTAAGACTTAGGGGCTGGTTCAGCTTAGCACTGCAGTGCCTAAAGCTTGGGTGCCATAAGTGTGGGGTAGGCAGAGCTCTGCTCTGGACCTCGTGTGCTCAGATGGAGATGGGCTCTGAGAACTGGCTCAGCAGCCCTGCAGCAGTCCATTGGAGATGTCAAAGCAAAAGTTTTCTTTGATTCTTCCACAGGAGTGCTTTGGTGTACACCTCAAGGCTGCAGTCAAGAAAGTCTATGAAATTACATTTTAGTTCTTGAAACTCTTTTCAAGGCTTAGGTGCAAAGTGGGTTTTTTGGGGGGGTTTTGTTGGTTATTTTATTTTTTATTTTTTGTTTTGGTTTTTTTTTTTTTTTGCGTTTTTATTTGTTTGGGGTTTTTTTCTTAAGCATAGGTGTTTGTGGAGCAATTTTTTCCCTTTCACATATTACTCTCTGATCCAGAGGACTTCTCAAGAAGTCTTTCTTGAGTAGAAAGGTGAAAAAAAAAGAGTGATGAAAGAATACATTTTGCACAAATTGCCAGAAGCTCTGCAGTCCACTAGTTCTACATCTAGAGAAGTTTCTGGAAAGGTCTCTCAATTCCTCTTTGGAAAAAATCAAGAACTGATGTGCAAGACTAAGTTTTCTTCATTGTCTTGTTTAATTTCCAGTGCAATGGGGACCCTGCTCAGTCTGTAGCTTCTTTTCTGGAAGAAAGGCAGTCCCACAGGTCCAGTGGCATTGCATTCTCTATGGTGCTATGAGCTGCTGGCAGTAAATCTCCTTGAACAGCTCTTCATGCTGATTGTTGATTTCCTTGAATGCCACATGACATATCTGGAAGTTGAACCTGTTCCACATTTGAAAGATACAGATATTACTTTACTGATTTTTTTTTTAATGTTCAGATCCCTGAGTTTTTATTTTACTCATTGTAAAAGAAAGACAAATTTAAATTCCTTTGATTTGTGCTCACTCAGGGCCAAAGTAATTTCAGGAAACCAGCAATGGTACAAATCTAAAAATAACGGTTCAGGCTATGAACCATCAAAAAGCATTTTCTGTTGTTATGATGCATAGAAGCTGTTCACAAAAGATCTGGATTCACACTTTGAGAGGTACTCACTGATCTTTTTCCATTTGAGCTCCTGTCACGTGTTTCATGTCATATGTCTGGCAAGAGTGCCAGCTCTACCTTGTTGGTCACTGCTGTTTGCATCATAGAAGGAAACTGCTGAGGAAATAGTTAAAAGGGTAAATGTCTTTCTTATGCCAAGTACTTAATACATTAAGCTGTTGATTTATGCTGTGAATGCTGTATGTTTATGTTTCAATATGTTTTAAGTTACTGTCGTTTTGTTTTTTTGGTTTTTTTGGTTTTTTTTTTTTTGGTTTGTTTATTTTCTTTTACTTTTAATCTTCTGTTCTTTGAGCCTGTTATATAATCATAGATTTAATTTACCAGTTGTACTGCCTGGCCTTAGATATTTGCCACACAAGAAAAGAAACACTGAAGAGTCAGAGTACTGATAGAAAACAATTTTCCCTGAAATCCCCTGTACATAGAACATGATTAATTTCACAGCTGTGAATCAGACCTGGCCTTGCTTAGTATACACAATCTACAAACAATGCATGTACATATTTATACATAATGAAACAAAGGAAAGAGCACAGAGTTTACTTGGCCAGGAACAAGTATTGCATCAGTCTAATATCTGAAAACCCCCAGAGACAGGATGAATCTCACAGCTTTGTAATATGATAATTCGATACTTTAATAGTTTTTTATATTGATGTTATAATAAATACTAGGCAGATGTTTAATTCATATGTAGTTCATAGTACTGAAATCACGTGTCTTTGTAATATAACTATCACCAGGATACAACAGAACACTGTTTTTTAATTAGGAAGCCTTGGGTTCAAACAGTGTGCTATTTCATAAAATAATGTCTAGAGTAAGAGCAAAAGTTATTTAAAGTTATCTCAATACATTCTCTTTATTTTATTGAGAGAAGTAATAAGAATGGGAGTACACTCGAGACACACATTTTTGGAAAAAATTAAAAATTAAGAAGGAGTGTGATAAATTGTAATTTAGAAGAAGTTTTGATAAAGTTTTCTGAATAAAAATAAATATTAGCTGTTTAAAATGATGGCAAATGCTTATAAACTGCAGTATGTAAACTGAAATTTTGATCTGTTCCTACCTCAGCTACTTTAAGCACTATTTAAATTGATAACAGGACCTAATGAGAGAATAATTATCATTAGCTGATGAGTGAATTAAATTCATACTTGGAAAACTGAGGTCCTAGCTAAAATTTGTAGACATTATTTTAATTCTATAAACTAAAAAACTATTGCTGTTTTTTAACTGATGATTGCCACAAGCTTGATATTTTGATTTTCAGTCCTCAAATGCTGCAGGTTCTGCAGTTTCCCTGCTGTGTTTCACACACCTGTCTCAGTGGCCCTCCAGGGAAACCTGACACCTGCCCTGTGTTTAAATTCTACTGGGTTTTGGAAACACCACCACCACCATCCATTTCATCTGCCGGTTCTTAGGGTATGGGTATTTTAAAGTATTGAGTGAAACCTATCATGTATAACGCCATCAGTTGTAAAAGGAATTAGCAAACTGGCAGAAATAGAAGTGGGCTGTCCATGTTAATCCAACAAGTAAGTGACAGAGCCAGGAACAGAACCTAAGTGTTCAGAATCCCCCAGAAGTCCTGTTGGCTGCCCCAAGTGACCTTGCAAGGACTTCATTTTACTTCATGTGTCTTCAATTTCTGTGCTGCATAAGGTAATTCTGTAAATTACAGAATTTATGTTCAGCATGAACTTTAATACTTTTGTTTGCAAAAAATTATGTAATATCTTCCTTTTTTTTCCCCCCACATTTCAAGTTAATTTATATACTATCTTGGTACATTATTATCTAGTTAATACAGAAATTTCTGGATTTAATGAAATTCATAGCTATTACTTGTATTACTTGTTTGCATTATCACAGAAAAAAAAAAAGAAACTAAAATTGTTTGTCCCCTTGGTATACTTTGGTTATCAGTTCAGAAGATCTTGACTTGCTCATGATAAGTCTGAACTTTTGTTCAGAGGGAAAAAAAAGTGATTCACTGACTGAGTCAGAGCTGCCTTTCCTTTTTCCTCTCTGCCTCCCCATCACTCTCCTTCTCTCATGCACCCCTGGCCCTCCTAAATTATTTCTTTTCTCTTGAAAGTATAAAATAAATGATAGCAGCAAGCTACTTGGCTGCTATGCCTTGGTCCTCTTTTCTTGGTAACTGAATTAATCCTGTTTTCAGCCGTTCTGTGGAAGTCTGAGACATGCATGTGTTGGTGAGTGCTGTCTGGACCAGTCACTCTGCACCTGTGAGTTATAGTCTGGAAAAGCACAGCCAGCCTGAGGCTAAGTTGTTTCTCTTTGGCAAAGAATGTGCAACACCAGCCCTGGCACTCTCTAACCAGGGAATAACTGACTGCAACCATTAATATGATATTAATACAAATGGGTTTTTTGATGACAACGTTGTACATAAGAATGAGTAGTAATCTTCTGAGCTTTGAGAGCATGCCTGATAGCTTTTCAACAAGGCCTGAAGGGAAAATTCCCACCTCTAGGCAAGTATTTAAAGCTTTATTCACACTATATTACACCTTGCTCTTTGAATGGCTTTGGTGGTTTCATGGTTATCTAAGATGAACAAAGGAAAGAGAATTTGACCCTAAGCAAATGTGTAGATGTGCAAGAGAGAGGGAAAGACAGAGGCTGGAATATTTTTTCTGAAACTGGAGCTTTAAATGATTATGTTTCAAGCATTCCTATCTACAGTGGAAATCCTTTCCCCACAGTCAATCCAAAGCCTATTCAAGTCAATGGCTTTTGGATTTCTGTCATCTGCAGCTATGGCAGACAAACAAAACAAACTGCTATCAACTGTAATATGACCTAAGTGTTTGCAGCTCCTTAGCAAAAAAAGTCTGGCTTTGGGTAATTTCAAGGAACTTACCAAAGTGTTTGTTTCAAGTGTGTTCTGTTTCTAAGCAAATTCACATAAAGGATGCAGGAGAAAATATAAGTTCTCACTGAGTTGTTCCAAGCACCTAATGCAGGAAAAGGTTTGAATACAGTTTTGAAACCTTTTTTTTCTGTTCTCCTGATAATAATAGGATTATTTAGCTGCAATTTGAAGGCAGAAAATTTCTATCTGTCCAAACAAAAAATGTAAATTATGCTTAAAAACATCCAAAAGAAATAGTACATGTTGAGCTGGCCCAAGTTGTTTTGTTTCCTTGAAACACTTCTAAGGACCTGGCCCAATGTGTTTCATTTTGTCCAAGTGCTTTAGATCTGTGACAACAAGGCCCTGAATATATCACTGGTCTTGTTTATGAAAGTGTAGTTATTCTGAGAATAAAAAACCTTGTCTTGGAGACATCAGCACAACAGTCTCAGTTTGTTCACTTTCTGCTGCAAATTCCTGGTGTATGTCTTCACTTTTACTGACAGGGGCTAGGTAGTCATTCACTCTTGGAATTTAACTTCTTTTAGCACAACAAGACAAAAAAATAAAGGACATGAACATCAGAACTTTGTCCCTTTTTGTCATAAAGTGCCTAATGAGATTGCTAGGAAATACAAACTGAGTCATTATCAATTTTCTGATTGCAGTAACAGTAACAAAACAGCTCTGCATAAATCAGTTTGGAAATATACCTTCTCATGTGCTGTCCTGTCAAAATTGGAACTTTTAGTGAAAATTGTAATCAGGACTGATGTCTTTTGTACCAAGAGAAACTACAGAAAAACTGTGACATTAAAAAGGGATTAACAATAAGGAGATTTAGAAGAGACACTAAGAACATGACCAAAATTTTTGGTAAGTGGCTGGAGGTATTTTTTCCCTTATCACTTTGTTGGATAATCTGAAAAGGGGTGACAAAGTGTGTTTACACCTCTGAGGACAGAAAGGAGCAGAATTGCACCAGTCACTCTCCACTGAGGCTTAAGAATATTCACTTCTATTACCCCAGTCCCACTGCATAACTTCTGTCAGAAAAAAAACAGACAGAAAGGTGATGGGTTTATATCTTAAACAGTTTGGTGCTGCTGTTTGGTCTGCTTTGGGATTCTGTACCTAAATAAAATGTTCAGCAAAGGGACTCAAGTAATACTATAGGGAAAAACTGCTAACAGTGAAGATCAGTTCACTTGTGTTGCTAAGTTGTCATTCATTTTCTCTGCCTTTAGAAAGGTGTTGGACCTTGCTCCAGTGTCCATGTTTATCCCATCTTCTAAGGTTACAGCTGAACTTGTATTTATCACTAACTCGGTGAATCTTGGTAAGATCAAACCTGTTGTCACAGAAGTAAGCCAAACTTAATGATCCTATTGGCAATAAAATAATCTTACCAAGCTATTGGAAATCTGCAAGAATTTATTACTGACTTGAGCGAGTTCCTAATTTTATTTCTACTCAATCATTTTAGCACATTTCTGATTAGCATTTCGCTGGACAGAGATAGATTTGAAATCAGTATTCATTCCACGGATGTAGCTTCCAAAATAGTTTCTTTTACAAAAGACATTCCACAAGCATGAGCAAATAAAACATGTTCCTATTCCGCCACGATGTACTTCAATAAAGGAAACTTTTTATATATATTTAAACAGAACTGACAGCATAAGCAGACAAAAATGCCTTAATGAACCATATCTCTATAAACCCTTGGGTTCATGAATTTTCACTTTTTTAAAACATGGGATTCCAAGAAAGGTTAAAATAAAAAAAATAAAAAAAAATAAAAAAAAAAAATTAAATTAAAAACTGATACAGAATAACTCATGGTAGACTATGCCATTACTTCTTAATTCAAAATAACAGCACTTAACTCTTTCAACAAGAGAGAAGGAAAAGCTTACCTTCCATTGGTATTTCATTAGTACAGTGGTCTTATGTTTTATTCTGTTTAATTACACTCCACACAAGTTGCATTTGTAAAATGAACTACCAAAATATCAGGTATGCATGGGAAACCCTTGAAAATACTATATTAAAGGAAAATCATGTTTCATATCTTGAGAAAAGCGCACATGAGAAAAGCATGTTTATCTATGCTTTTTTCAGGTGCTAGTCTCCTTAAAATGACAACACATTCACTTCTGAAACTGTATTAAAAAGATATGAATTAATGACTTGAAAGATTTATTCCTTCATGGGCAAACAAAACAATTCACAACAAATATTTTCTAGTTCGCTGAAAACGTCAGATATAACTGATTCTAAATTTATTGAAGGAACATGTGTCTGGTGATGCTTTTTCTCCCAAACCCTTTTCTTTGTAACTGGTGAAATATGAATGACAAGGGTTTTCTTGGAGGAAAAAATCCTGCCTGCCTTTAGTCACCTTGCCTGCCTTTTGTCAGAGACATGGAGCACATCCTTTCAAGAAATGATCAAGGGACTCTAAGGACAGGGCCTGAGAATGTTCCTGGGCAAGCATCTTGTCATGCTTTAAGTCAGTCACAGGACAATATTGTATTAAAATTTAGGGGCAAGTACAGCTGGATTTCCCTTGGCACCCAAACACTGGCCAGAAGCGTGCTACTGGAGATGGAACAGAAGTGAAAATCTGGTCATTAGCTTTGACTCAGGGCCAATCCTGCAGTGTCTATAACTCTAATGAAATATTAATGTGAAATTCAAGTGTTAAAATGTCCCTTTCTAAAATATCACTTTTTGCTACCACATCTCAAACCTAAACCAGGGGGTCCATTTTCCTGCTCAGGAAAAACTTCAGACTCCATGAGCAGCCAGATTCTGACTTGTCTTTGAGAACAGTCAGAAAATTTTGTAAATTAGTGTTAATTATAATGAAGTACATCCTCTTCCACTGACATCAGAACTGGAAGGGATAAATTTATTATTTTTATGGATTACTTACTTATTTTAAAGTAGCTTTAGTAGATTGTTCATGTTATTGTATAGCTTAAGTTTATTTTTAGAATAGTACTTGTATAAGTGGAAAACCATATCAATAACTCCCTACTCTAATTATTATCATGGATACAGTTCAGGACAGAATACGGTAAATGAAAACAAGTTTAAACTAAATTGAATGGAAAAGAAGCCTTTTGTTCATTCTTTTTAAGGTTTAGATAAGGGTAAATTTGGATTGGCACAAAATGGAAACCTTTTTAGAAAATTAAAAATACAATGAGATGGACTAGCATTAACCAAATTCACCGGTAACTAAGGTTATAATTAAAGTTGTCTTGTTAAAAACAGGCAAGAAAACCTTAGAATTAGGCCTTGGACAATTGTAAAAATCTGTCCAGGTCAACTTTGAAAGGATTTCCAATGCAAAAGGTTAAAATAAGTACCAGAATATTGAAAAATACTTTCCTCTTGGACTGAACTTCTGAAACATTTTTCAAAACATAGCTTTAGAGGAATTTGAAACAAGAGACAGATACAAATGTTTCTGCACTACTCATATTTTACTGTACTACCTATGAACAATTTGAAAAACAAGCCAAACTAAACCAGGTTTTAGTTTTGGTTTAGAGCCAAAAGAGATATTAATGAGAGTTATCCAATTTTTACTCAATCTAAAGGCTTTTCAGTACAGCTGATGATATGAGAAATGGTGACAGATAAATGATGCAGGGAGTAATTTAACTCTTCAGTTTGCATTATGTCTGAAAGAGAATGGCATTATGCAATTAGTTATCCACTCTTTTTGAAGTACTATGGAAACAGCAAGTAGAAATTTGTGGTAAGAGTGGAAAGCCAAAGGCACAAACACAATATCCTCAGAATGACACGGAACCACAGAATAGTTGACTTTGGAAGAGACCTCTGAAGGTCAGTTTTTCCAACCTCCCTGTTCAAGCAGGACCTTGTACCTCCTGCCAAGTCCAGGAGACTTCTGAATATCTCTAAGGAGGAAGATTCCACAACTGCCCTGGGACACCACTGCCAGTGCTCAGACATCCACCAGTAAAAAAGTGACTGCTGAAGTTTAGACAACATGTCCTACATTTCTGTTTGTGCCCATTGTGACCACCCATGTCACTTAGAATAAATTTATTCTGGAGAATTTATTCTTCCTTCCTCAGTGTCTTGAATTCTGAACTGTAGTTTTTGGTAATGATGACTAAGAAGTGCAAAGTATGTAGAATATAGATTATTTAATGCTCAAAGCCGCCTCATCCTTCCTGATAAAGTTCACAGTCATCTACTACAAAACTTAAGCAAATAAAGCTTGGAGGAGACTGTCCTTTTGCATTCTATGAAAGTAACCAAAAATAAATCAGCTGGAAGGAATCTAACAAGATTAAAAACAAAGGAGAGATGCAAATAGAATTATCACCTGTTCATTTTCTCTTCCAAAGTGTTTTACTTGGATGCTAATAAGTCCAATATTTTCCATTCCTACATATAAATGATCAGATTTTTGTTTCTACAGAAAAAAATTTTAGATTCATAAGGTTAAAGTTCATTTAGCATTTAAGAGACAAATGAGGTCAGCATTAGTACTGCAAACGTTTTTCATTATAGAAATTTAGTCACAGGCTGGTTCAGAAGTTGAAAACACCATAAGGAGAGCACAAGACACTAATCTCCTTCGTGACAGTGACAATTCCCAGAGCTTTTTAATACCAGTAAATGCTCTCACATATTTGAAAAAGACCAGCATTTCATATGGATAGAATCCAAAATATCATGGTTTTTGAAAATTTAAAAGCATATTTTTGGGTTTGTTCTTTTAACTCTATTGGGAATCTTATATTTTGTATCCAAAATAAATTTCAGGTTGATTTTGGCAGGTGTTTATTGTTGCTGAAAATCACCAGAATTAGAACAATATGAGGAGGAGCTCTGGCTGAGGAACCACCCTAGAAAGTTGCTGAAATATCATCTCCTCTGATCAAATTTTAAATTTATCTCCTTTCTTCCTCATGATTTTTTGAAATCCAGATGTCTTCCACTGTTTCTGAAACAGTGTTATAAGCTGCTGTTCATCCTATATGTTTCCAATCCTGCTATTCACGCTTCTTACGTCACTTCTCACATGTTCATTTTAGTCTGGAATTCTTCTGCCAGCTCAGATCCTATTTTACTACAGTGTTTTTGTATCTTCAAAATAAATGAAATTTTTATCCCAGATTCTCTAGCATTTTAGTGTTTAGACCTGCAATCCTAAAACTTTGGCTCAATATTATCTTGATTTTGGATCAAGGATAAAAATATCATTTTTCAGCATATTCTCAGTTTAAAATGTGGATTTCTTCAGTTCTGAGGATTATTTTCTGCTTTAATAAAATAAATTTCAGTTAAGGACTTCAGTAACAAAATAAATTTGGTTCTGAAGGGAGAATTCATACTAGTCTTTTCATCTGCTCTCCTGTTTTTGTACTTGACTGCTACCGAGGCTTACACAGATTTCACCAAGGAGAACACTGGCAATAATAATGTGAATATGTTTGGGGTTTATGCTCACAAATATTTCAAAAAACACATTAATGGACCATAGCCCCTGGCTATTACCACCACAAAACACTCCCTAACTAGAACCTTTTATGAATATTCAGCTTTGAGCCTGGAAATGCTATAAAACAGCAACACTGACTACAAACTACCTTCTCCACTATGAAAGAACCTTATTTGTCAAGCTGGGTTGTGCAATACAAGGACCTGCTATATTCATTATCAGTCCTTGAAGTTTCTCTTTCCATAATAGCATTATTGATAAATTTTATTTTCAGTCTCAGCAGTTCTGTTGGATTTTAACTAGACCGCTGCTGAAAGCTTATTTGATTTCTGTATTTAACATCTTATCTTTACAAGTCACATTCTGAAATTTATTTTGTCAATAAGGTATTCTGAACCAATATTAATATTTTATTTTTAAAATAAGTAATGAATAAGTAATGATAGGCTGTCTTTTATAAATATCTGAAACAGTTAAAATTGTTGCCATGATAGTAGCAATCAGTGGTGGGCTTCAATGAGATCTTGCTTATTTTCCTTTCTTAAAAAATGAGCAAAACATGTAACAAATAGGCAAACAAAGACACCCCATATCCAGACATGCTTCTTTAGCCTGTTCAACAGTGTTGAGAAGCCCAAAGTCAACCCCATGTCTCTAAAATTGAGAGAGGATTGAAATATGTCTTGTACAAACTAATGATATTTCTGAATAATGTGAATATAGACCAAGCTTTTCTTTGCAAGCAGGTGAGTTAGCATTGAACTTCAAAGTATGTTAGGTAGGAAAAAAGGCAGAAAATTACAAAAATTACAAATTACAGAATGACAAAATTTATAAAATATAACCTTTTAATAAATCTTTTTTTTTTCCTATGTTATAGAGAGTAAAGCTGCAGTGACACAGTCAATAGCAGATATGGGAAGCAAAGAGCAGATCCTATAGCATCCTATATGGCAAAGAAACAATGAAAGCTAATGTTACTCTGCCTACTCTCTTTCATCATGACTGTTCAGCCAGCGTCTTGAGAAAAATTTGGTCTAGTCACATAAATTTGCAGTAGCTTGAATCTGTTTAGGTGGAGTGCAAAGGAACTGAGGATCTGGAAGTCACCCCTGCCAAGACGAGAGTCAGAGCACATGCCTTTTGCATAACCCCTCACTTCACAGCTGCTTTTCAAAACACGGCCTGGCTCCCTCTCCCGCAGGCTGTGCTAAGAGCCAGGGGTACTGGATATGTTTGAACAAGTGCCCTGGACGCTCTCTTGAGCTATCAAGCCAACCTTCTGTAGCAGCCAATGTAGATTTGGCTTGGAGAATATTTCAAGGGTGCAAAAAACAAGTATGCTATGCAAACCCTTCCTATAGGCACTTTATGTTTTATTTGCACAATTTACATTGTCCTTGGCATCTGGTAAATGTGATCTTTTTTTATGCACACTTTTATCTAACTCTTTCACTGCTGTGAATATAGGGTATCTAGCTAGGCAGGCTGAGGGTTTATTTAATAATGTGAAATGAATGAACACCTTATATTAAATAGCACTTGACCCAGTGGACCAGAAAAATAGCTGTCCAAAGGCAAAAAACCAGTCTCAGCTATAGAGTACAGGCTAGGGCAAGAAAAGCTACTGACACATGGTGAATCGCAGCAGAAAACTATAAGAAAATAGTTTAGCATGATAGTCAATAGGAAAATTTCTACAGCAATTATTAGCAGAAGGATAATTGTGAAAAAAAATAGGAACAGGATGAGCCTTCAGAGTGAATGCACTTTTGTCTAACCAGAAGAGGATATGCAAAGAACCATTTCCTAATCCGAAGTGAAAGGTCCATCCTAGCTCCTCATTCTTGTATTGTTCTTTACTTTGTGTTCTGAGAGACATTGAGGCGAAATAATTCCAGTGAAAAGCTGCACTTCAGGAATGAATAAAAATTGGTACAACACAAGCTTTTGAACTCAGCCTCTTAAGTGGGTCTTGACACATTTTAAAAAAACATGGCTTTTTTCAGACAACGATATATAACTAGGCTTGGGTGATTGTTAATTTTTCTGCTTGAAGTTAATTAAATTCAATGTCTCTTTTAAAAGAAAGTTAATTTCATTGAAATCAACTAACATTTTTTGTCTGAGAACTATAGATAGTCGGTGCTGACAACTTTAATGTAATGCATACTCATATGTAAATAAAATCAGGCATTTTGAAAAATTAGGAAAACTTTATCCTGTCCAAGTGATCTGTCTTATTTTTATTTTATGGCTTAAACAGATTAAGACAGTAATTCCTGAAATGGGTACTATTTCAGTAGCTGTCTGTGCAGTTCTTGCAAGAGATCCATATCCTGAATAAACCCTTGAAATAAATTATAAAACCTGCTGAAAAAAAATGTCCTACATAATCAACAGAGACCTACCCTTTTTATGATTTCTCATTAAAAATTCCTGGGAAAATTGCCAAACTGATGTGATATGAACCTTCTCTAGAAGGGACTTCTGGACATCTGGCACATTATGTAGCCTAGGAACAGCCTAGGAATGACCTTTTCCCACTGTTTTCCCCGAGGAAAGACAAAGGTAAACAGAAATCCCTCTAATCCTTGAGGAAAACAGCAAGGGGGGCATCCCTGGAAAGATGATGTAGCTGTTTTGATCTGTCAGACTGAACTTGAGATCCACTGACAGAAGCCTTGTTTGAGCAGATGGATTATTGAAGAGGAATGCATTTAAATGTAAGTATTAGGGCATTCATTTAGCATGGAACACAATTATACACATATGTTTCAAGAGATAAAGAGTGCTTTGAGAATGCATTTTTGGCTAATTATATTTTAATTAGATTAATTAAATGTCAATTATTTTAATTATTCTTCTGAAAAATAAACATTTTTCATTTACATTTTCTTTTCTATAAAGATGCTGCAATTTCAACAATTTCTGTTTGATTGCAGCTCTTGGACTTCAGTAGGACTTCTGCATGCACATGAAACTGTCCTACAGAAGTTGCTGCACAGATAGCACCTGGGAAATTCTGCTAGCATTCCTAGCTGGTATTAGTGTTCTCATAACACCAAAACAGAAAAATAACCCTGACCCGGGAGGGTTTTCTTTTTTATGTTATGTGTTCCCATCTTTCTTCCCTTGACCTAGTCCATCAGGGCTGAGTTGCAAAGCTCACAGTGCTCTTGTGAAATTGCTTTGGCTCACAGCAGGAGGATGGTTGATATGTCTAAGTCTAAAGATATGTTCTTGAAATGTTATTGAAAGAAATCTCAAGTAACCACGTTGGATTTTTTCCTATGAACTCCCAAAGGAAAAGAGACTGTAAAACGAAGAGACTTACATTCTCTTGAATGTGTCACTGCCTTCAAAGATTAATTTGTCCTCCCTACACTATCTTGACCAGATACCTAAGAGACTGTTGATGTTATTTGGCAACTTCCTTCTCCATGGACCTAACTTTTCAGTGTGTAATAGATCACATATATTTCATAAATTCAGCGGTAGCAGAAGCATGTTGATTGTATATAAAGCTCGAAATATCTAGTTCTGTCAAAGTCTACATAAATTACACACACTTTCTTCTAAATTATATGTATTTTTAGATTTAAAAATATACCTTTTTAAAAATTTAGGCCCATTGCCTAAATTTGAGGTGTTTTCATACTGATGCAGAAAGTACATTTACTGTGTTTTTATGTATTTAAAAAGCAGCAACTATAGGATGCTGAGAGTGTTTTGATTAATGTTTTTATTTTTTTCATATGAGAAATCCTTGATGAATGCATAGGAGCTCCCTTTGGAACACAGTAACTTAGGTGCACAATAGAATTTTGGTCTGAGCCAGAAAAAGGAATTTACACCCTAAGACAAATTGTGCCCAGTCTGGGAATGCACTGGGAATTAAGGTGATATAAATTAACATTAAATTTGGAACACTTGATCCTCAACCTTTGTGTCTTACAATGAATTACAGTCACAAAACAGAAAGAGAATGAAGTATATGGCCCATGTCTTTTATAATAACATTCCTCTTGTGAGCCAAGATATATCATTATATAGTTCAAGTAACATAACACACCAGGCTGGCCCAACTGAGCCAGACTAGTCACACCTAAGCATGAACACTTTCATATATTTTTGTGTTATCACATTTGTATAAAGGCAGATTTTCTTCAGCTAGCATGTAATTCCAAACAGTAGAGCATACAAATAGGAAACAGATTTTGTGCTGTATCCGTAAATCCTAAGCTACAGGGCTGTAAAGTAAACTGATTTATAGTTCTGAGAATTCTCAAAAAAAAAAAAGTTACATTATAAAAATGGTTTGGTTGTATAAAAATGAAAATTTAACAGGATTCACAGTCCTTCTGAAGTTTGGAACTAGATCACTAGATAGGCTTTGTTTACGTGATCTCTCCTCATATGATTAATATTAGCTCACAGTATGTTATTTTTAAAAGTACTTTTTCAAAAGGCAAAAAAAAAATCATGTTCTCATTTAACTATTTTGTTTTTAGTTTTTGTCTGCTGCATTCTTTAGCTAAAACAACTACATTCTTTTTAGTGGATCCAGATAGCAAATGATTTATAAAACCTCTGAACTAGCTTTGAGTTATGAAACTGACTATAAAGTAAGACTACAAAATGATCTGTAAACAATGGTTATTCCAAAAAGATGGTTTCTTTGTTAAACTCTTCCTATTACTTTCTATTGATTTTAAAGATTAATTTTGCTTTAAGGTGTGTTGAGCAATAAAAGTCCTATGGAGTAGGGAATAGGATTAGACAATAGGAGCGGAAAGTCTTCAGAAAGAATTTATTCCTACAATTTCCACAGCTTCCTCTTATATATGAAATTTACTTTGCAGCTAAGCTGTTAACAAGTAAGAGAATTTGATATTTATAGAAGCATGTTCTGAGTCCAAAACTATACACTATTACACATTTTCACTACTAATTCCTTAAAAATTAAATTGGGAAGATATTTTTTTGAAAAAATCGCAACTTAGAATGACAAATTAAAAACACAATTCTAGTTCACATACTTGGGAGAATTTCAGTTGAATTCATTGGGATTCAAACTGAGCCATAAGACATTTAACACCACCTCTAATTGGATTCTGTCAAAAACCTGAAGTACTAGAATGATTATTGTCTACCAGGAGCTCCTCAAGTACAAAACCACCCAAAGTATCATGGCAAATGCAACATGGACAGACATGGAGAAGAAAACATGCTGGGAAACATTTAACTAAATTTATGATAGTGTGGTGCTTAGTTTTGAGCTTAATAATCCTTATTTATATTCAATGGAGGAAAATAGACAACTGTGAGGTGTTATTACATGAATCTCATTTTTACAGCGTCTAATTATTTTCATTCACTGTAAAGGGAGCTTTTTTTGACTAGGTAATATATACTAATCATGGAGGCATTCATGCCACCCTATGCATGTCACACAAGTGTGTCTTGCCATGTGTCCCCTGAGTCAAAGCTGAGGATGCTTTACCTTGTGGATCTCACTAGGCACAGGAAGGGAATGAAAGAGTGGTTTACAGATGCTCTGAGGAGAGGGAGGGAAAAAGAGAGGGGGGGAAATGTAAATATTTTCAGAAAAAATTGTGTAAATTTTCATATAGCTTTGCTGTCCTGGCTTGTATGGGTTCTTATGGGTTCAACATTAATTACTCTGGTAGAAGTGTACATTTCAGTCATGATTTAACTAACACAACTAAAATGTTCAGAGTTGTTTTTGTTTTTCATTTCTACCCAGGGAAAACAGCTATGCAGGGGAATCCTTTAGACATGCATGTTCCCTGAGTTTGTGAAGGAAAATGGGCATCTGATAGCAGTTTAGAGTTGTCCTGACTGAGACCTGGAGCATTTGCTTTTCTAGTTTCCTCTCTTGAAAACAGCCTGTAACTTTCAAGTTATGACAGCAGGAGCAGTTTATGGACATTTTCAGTGCTGGTCTGTGTGCACAGACTCCTGACTGCACAGTTCTCTTAGTCATACCATGCTTTGATAATCGAGGAGAAAAACTGAGCAGGAACACATCTTGTAGAGCCAATACCCTGGAAAGATCACACCCAACATCCTGTTCATCTGTGAGTCATAGTGGAGGGAAAACAAAAGATCATTAAACAAACATTCCTACAGATCTCCAGTTAAAGGTGTTCTTTTTTCTGTCTGATGTTTCCTGGGAACTCTGCAAGCACATCCATCTATCCATCAGCAATGTGTCACTTGTGGAGTCTGTGCCCTTTTAGCCTCCAAACTTCCACTCCTATGAACTGTTTCCTCTGCTCCCCCTGCCACTTCTGCAAAGTCTCCATCCCTCAGCTTTTTATGCTGTTGGTTCACCTTTGGGAATTTCCTATGGAAATGACTGTAAGTACAGATCAATTACTTCATCTAAGTCCAGTCTCCTCTGTCATTGCCTTTTGTGCCTGTATGTCAACCAGTAAGGGCATGACTGATCAGGGCAAGAGGAGATTATTGGTCATTGGATACTTTGAAAAGGCAGAAGGGGAAGATTTTTTCCTGTTAATGCTTCAAGATCTCTGCTGGCAAATAGGATGCAAGATCTCCAAAACTCTTTCAGCCAAAGGACTGGCTATCCTAACATGAGATTCCAAAGTCTTTCCCTAAAAAAACTTGTCCCTTGCAGCAGAAAGACCCTGGACATACAAATCATATTTTGTAACCAAATTTTATCAAGTTCATGGTCATTTCCAGTGGTATGATGCTGATAAAATGTCAAATTCATAGAAACTTGCATAGTCCAAGGCCTGAGGTTGCTTTGGTAATATTGCGTTTTGATTTCTTTTGAATAAAAGTTCTTTGCAATTCCCAATTTGCTTACAAAAATGAAAGAAAGTATTTCAGTCTCAACAGAATGCATCCCCTGAGTTTCCTGTAAAGAGGCCTATTCTTTAATCAATTGAAGCACTCTTTTATACACAGAAGTGTTCACAGATTTATATACTAGTTTCATGGTGATGACCAATTACAAAAACAAAAAGCAAATGACAGTTGAAAAGGGCAACTTGTATTCAATGTAGGCAATTTTGTATTCAAAAGCATAGCCCAGATTGAAGAAAGTTTGAAGGAGTTATTGCTTCTGCATATAAATCCTATTTCTTTTATGCACTTTTAGCATTTCCAGATGTTAAGATCCTGTGATAGATACAAAAAAAATAAACAAAAAAAATACACATACAAAATTATTATATTGGCACAATTGCAGCATGAATCAAAGCAATAAATAATGAGGATTTTTTACAATATTTATTTATTTATTTATTTATTTATTTATTTATTTATTCAGGTAAATACTTCCTTCATAATATTTTGGAATTACTGCACTGAAAGACATGAAAAACATTTAACTACAGAATAAATGGTCAATGGAGTGGTATCACTTCTGTGACTACACTGGAAAAGCTTATTTCTTCTTCCCCCAACTTGTGTTGTAGTAAATATAGAATTTTAGTGATTTTTAACTATTTTTATGACTTTTCAAATACCAAAAATCACAGCTTCCTATATTAGTAATTTACAAATAAATATGATCATTTAATCACCATTTGTTTTGTAATGAGCACAGTATCAAAAATTGATGTATAGACTATAGTGCATAATGACAATATAATTTTGGACAAATCCAAATGGTGGATTTAACTTGTTTTCTCCCTTTCTTTCACATATAGATTTTAAAGGAAGCTATAATAAACATGAGAAAGAATGAGAAATAATCTGAGGTAAAACAGAAGAAAAATATGTGAAAATATTAAAAAAGTGACAAGGCATGAAAAAACAAAGGATAAAACAGAATGAAAAAAGGAAAGAAAGAAAGAAGGGCAGAAAAACAAGTAAGGTGATTATGAGACTGATATGGAAGCACACGTTTAACATTTTTACTAGGATATTTCCAGAATATTATCATCTATCTGTGGGAATATATCTTGATTATTTTCATTATGGAACATAATACCATGGTGGCTGGACTTCCATGCTTGAGTTCCAGTCTTCAGATTTTTGGCACTTTTTGGATCTTCCTTTCTATAATATTAGTTTCCAATAAGTCATTATGCATTTGCTGAGCTAGTTTTTTTCATATTTATCCAGCTTCTATTTAGAACTCATTGGGCTTAAAATTATTTGGTGATCTTATAATACAATTTTATTTTATAGGAAAAAGAAATAACTCTTGCATAAATTCTGGCTAAGACAAAAGGATGTAGGAACAGACCCAAAGCATATGGGTTAAATTAACGCCTGCTGAGTTGCAGTGCCAGCATTTGTCTGATTTAATGACATGATTTTAAATAATTGGAGGGGGGTCTTGAGCATCCTCCCTGTGATTTTCTGATGGATTAATTTTAAACAGAGGCGCAGGGAACATTTGGGACCACTAGTGTGAATGTTTTCTGTTGGTTAACAGTGAATAATTGGCCTAGTTTCTTGTCCCATTTCTCCTTCAGAAAAACATAATTAATTCAAATGTGCTGGCCAGTGATATGCATAGCAGAGCTGCAAGCCGTGCTAATAAGGCCAATCTCAGGAGTGAATGAAGCAGATCAGATGGTCAGGAGTGGGACAGGCAACAAAAATGAATCAATAAGAAACAGGTCAGTCAAGTTCAGCCTATCGTTACATAGGCCAAGAATGTTTAAAAAGATAAAGATTTATTTACAATTAAACACTAATACGAAAGTAAAAGAATATTAGAAGTGACATTTTAGGTGCTGATCATGATTCTGGAGTTAGGAGTGAAAATCAAATGATAAAGTCTGCTTTTCCTAGTGCCTGAGGAGTTCTTTCTAATAGATGGGTGACACAAAATGTTATGTTCAATGACTGCTTCAAAAACACTTTTTTCAACATATTATTTTTCCTTCAACAATCACCTCTTTTGTTTCATGGTGTAAGATGCTATCTGGTTTTAAAGGATTGCTTTTCAAGCTGTTAAGACTAATAAAAAAAAATTGAATTATTTTCTCTTCTGATTAACTTCGGCAAACATGCAGATGTAGATCTAAATCTGGAATTCCATTTATGTAACAGAGATTAAGATTCATTACAAAATCTGTTTTATGAAAATGTTGTAAAGAATATATGTGTATACATTTAACATGGAGAGCCATTTCAGAAGAAAGTGAATTATCTAATCAGAAATAATATGTTGTGCTGCATTTTGGTAAATACTCTTGCTTAGAACACACAAACAGGAGAGTGGATCACAAGTACTTAATTCTCTACTTATACCAATTTATTTTTAGGATATGGAATACCTTGATTGGGAAAATGAGCACATTCATTGCAAATCCAAAATTGAGTGTGTAATGTGACCTGCATTTTAATCACAATGGTAGCTTTTTCTTGGTAGATAGCTCACTACAGAGACCTTATTTCCTATATTTCTGCAAACTAAATACAATAGCCCCATACTTGGAGTTAATCAGTTTGTTATTCCCTCAAGGTTTTGAGCAACTTTTCTAACTTGGCTAAACAAGAAATATCCAGTTTTCAAAAAGTAGGCAGGTTTTAAAAAGGGATGATGCAGACTTTTTCTAGTATAAATCCACCTTCTTTGCATTCTTTGAAGATAAACACGTCAAGGTGTCTCCTGTAATGCTGTGCATCTGCACAATGATGGGTTTTAAATGAAAGTAGAATTTATAAATAAGAACTAGTGGGACAGAAAACTGGATGGTAACTCAATAAAACACTTAACTCATGAGCTGAGAAATGTTTGGAACTTGAACAGAACAGCTGGAATTTATAATTTCTGCTTTGCAAAAATTTTGTCTTTCCTGAAAAAGATGAGGTTTTATGACTGAAAACTCTGCATGGTTTGTTCAGCAAAGAATCCCAACATTTTGCTTTCAGATAAATTTGCAAATTGCGAGAAACTTCCCATGTTTATACTTCTAAAATGATTTTCCTTGTACTTGTGTCTGCCTAATCAAGTGAAGTGATCCTAGAAACAAAAAAAAAATTCAAATGTCCCATTTTCCAAATGAAAACACTTTATTTCAGAAATATTTTTTTCACAAAAAACTTTCAAGAAAATTAAGAATTTTCTGTACAAGCAGAACAATCTTCCCTTACTCAAAGATGTCCTGGCAAAGTAATTCTGACCAGTTGTTTGCAATAATAATGACCTCAGGATGATATCTCACTTCAATTTCATTTACATGAACCTGGAAAATGTAAATCAGTCTATTAAGTCAAAATGCTGTTTATATTTAGACTTAATTCCACCTTGAAAAAAGTCAATTGAGTCTTTGTGTTTTGAAAAAAACAAAACACAAACAAACAAACCCCCAAAAACTAAACCTAAAATGAAACAACTTGCTAGTAATATTTTTACAAGTGTTAAAAGCAGAGGAGACTTCTTCACTCAGCCAGTCTGAGTTTTTCTTTACCACAGTGCAGACCAGGAAGAAAGGGAGCTGATAGCTGATTTTAGATCTGACCTGATTTTTAGAAGAGCTGAACACTGAGAGTTTAAGCTGAAGCCAGCAGGCCTTGCAGCTGTGTGGTTTTCTTGCCAATCAGCCAGTTGGCCCAAAAATAAGAAAACATCTTTAAACTTGCTAAGGACTGGGGAAGATGATCATTGGTTATTAACAGTAATAAAGGGGTATTACTTTTATAGTAGCCTGACCTCCTTTATTTTAAGAAAGAATATACAATGCAACATTTATTTTGGAATATAACATCATGAAGCTTAAGCTGAAATTTCATTTTTTTAAGATGGTGGTATTCTTTATACCATACCTGGGATAATGTTACAGAGACTAGAAAGGAAAACATTGTCCAATCTCTGAGTCACAGGGGGGATATGTGACAGAGTCAAAACATGCCTTTTCATTTTACTGAGCTGTTTCATGTGATAGATATTTCCAACAGCCTAAAAGTTTATTATCTATAAACTGTGTTATAAAATCAATTATTAAATACTGTTTAATATTATTAGAATATTAGAACTGGTGAAGTAATATAAATATATATTCCCAAAGGAAGGATTCAAAACCATTTGTTTCAGGATAAAAATCTGCACGTTTTAAAATATCTGCTTTCACAGTACAGTGACAGTACATGTATGAGCCCCTAAGTTATCTTGGATGATACCTAAAAACCCACCAAAAATTCATGAAAGTGTTAGGCTCATAATAAACTAAATGGAGAAATAAATAATTCTTTAGTCCATAAGTTATCTCTATGATGCTTTTCATACACTTTTTTCTTCTCAGTTCTCTTCTGGTCCTCAACAAGCACAAAAACGTGAACTCAAAATAGCTGCCCATGTGCAGAGCAGCCCTTCATTAACTCCTTCTAAAAGTAAAGGAAGAAATTAAATTATTTGCAGCAGCATCAGCCATGAGCTTGTTCCTCACTTGGTCTCTACTCACAGCTGGAAGTTTTCTGGGAGTGCTGGGCCATGGGAAGCTGAAGCCATGTTATGCCTTAGCTTCCTCTGATGTCAGTTTTCTTCCAAAGTCTAAAGGCCAGTTTTAACTGATCCTTCACATCTAATTAGTCTGAGGACAAGATCTCAGATCTAATTTTGTTCTATTTCCAGAAACGTATCTCAAGGAATTCAATAATATGTCTTTTCCCATTTCAATTGTTCCTTGAGTCTAGTGTTCTACGTTCTTTTTTTGGCTCTGCACAAGATACTTCACAAAAACTTGTCATAATGTCCCCTTCTGGTTTATCTAATTATTTATTTCTATTTTCAAAATACATTTCACTGAGGGAGGCCACAGTCTCCTTGAACTATGAGGACCTTGCTGCTCCTCACCAGAGGGCTTCAGCACTCTGAGGCAGTGAGAGTCACAGAATGTACCTTCCCACTGCCAAAGTACCTGTAATTTCAAAGGATGTAGACAATAATCTTCCCATTCTATTTCAGAAATCTCCTATGCTGTGCTACTGCACAACCAGTTGAAATGTCAGTCAAATATGACCACTGCATTTTGCACTAAGTATTTTTGTGAACACTGAGGAAACAGCAAGAAAACCCCATGGTTTATCTGCATAAGACAGAGATATTTTATTTCCTTGCAACTCACTGAAAATCAATCACAGCAGATGGAACCCATAATTCACTTGATCTGGGGTTTCCAGTAACTTGAAGTGACAGTCTTAAGCTAAATCTTCATATTTCTTTAATTGTCTGGTTAGTGCCACTGACAAAGCAACCCACAACGGAGAATTTTACTTCTGAGCCCTGCTGCTTGCTCCTCCAGGCCATCAGCACTGCTCAGTAAGGGTAGGATCAGCTTGATGTGGTCCTTTTGGAGGCAAAACATGTTATCCATCTAGTTCTTACTCAGTCCTCCTCAGTTCTAACACCTGTTATAAGCCTTGGCTGTAAAGCATGTCTGGAAAGAGCCATATTTCCAGGGATCCTTGATCATGTGGGTTTTTTTCTTTATTTTTTTTTTTGTTTGTTTTAGTTTGTTTGGCACTTTGTTGTTATTTTTTGTTATGATGCTCTCAATATTATAAGAAAAAGTCCATCATTATTTTCTGCTGAAGGAATATGTTCTATTATTTTTCTTCAGTTTGTTTGTTGGTTGGTTAGTTGGTTGGTGTTGTTTGTTTGCTTGTTCTGTTTTGAGGGTTTTTTAGTTTTGTTTGGGGTTTTTGGAGTTTTGTTTTTTGGTTTTGTTTCCTGATAGTAACAGTGATACTTTTATATCTGGGGCTACCTTCTTCAGTAACTGAATTTATTTACAGAAATTCATTTGCAGTGCAAGCAGATAATTTCCTTCCATCTTAGGTGAACTGGTAACACTATATTAATATTATTATTTTCTGCTCAGAAAGTGTAAAAGTTGGGTTGCTGTGCATATGTTTAGAAGACTGTCAAATCTTATGCTCTTGATAGCTTTTGGAACATCTTATTTTAGATTTTTTTGTTGATCTTCCCAACACAATTTCTCTCAGAGAACTCCTGGTTACTTTCTTAAGCAGCTCTAGAGATGGAAGAAGCTATGGTAAACTTCTCACAAAAGATTTAATTCTTTGTGAGTTTTAAGATTAAAAAATTGCTCTGACTTCTAATGAAATTAAAATGTTTCAGCCATACTTCCTGATTTGTGATGACACTTTCACATAAATAAATAAAGTCTGTACTGCTTATCTTTCAGTCGTGAGAACAACTTGTGATCCACTTGGGATCCAATTCAAGGTGATGAGAGAAGTGATGGAAATACTCCATACACTAAAAAAGACTTGTCTGGATGGAGGATGGACATGCTGAGCTCTTTTAACCTCTTCAATAATCTTGTGATTTCTCTTGGGAATGAGCAAGTTCTTTCTTTTCAATGGATTCCTTGGCAGTGACTGTGCATATATCCATCTTGACTTTGACCTCCAAAGCTCACAGCAGTCGATTAAGCAGCATATCTGTGAATTGTCCTACTTTAAATAATCCTGTCATAATGTCAGACTTATTTTCTTGAAACTCTGCCTAAGTAATAAGGCATTTTGGATATATCCTGGTATTAATAGCTGAGCAATTTTATTTTGTGTTTTGAACCTCCCCTGGAAATTGATTTTTTATTACCTATAATTAAGCTCAAACCAAATTGTGACCTTTAAATGGTCCTAGACTTACGTTTAGCAGCCAGCATGGTGAGCACATTGGAGCACACAGCCAAATTGGAAACACCTTGGCCCAGTGTGTCTCGGCAGAGTATTTTAAGGATATGCCCATACTGGTGAATAAAACAGGCTTAGCTACTTGCCATCTGTAAAAAAGGCAAACAAAATGGTTCTCTGGCTCTAAAGCCAAATGTCATAGTTTACATCAGAGGTATGACTAAACTCTGTCCCCCAAACCTCCAAAACTGCACAGCTACATCCAAACTATGTTAACCTGTAACCTTACCTAAAACTCCCCAAAGGGCTTCTGAGCACTGGGAAAGCCCCAGCTGAGGTGGGAAAAGCCCATTCCAGGGCTGTACATTAAACAGTACATGTCAGTGGGTCAGTGATCCAGCCTGTGCCCTGGATGAGTTTTGTTTGCCTCTATATTGATGGAGCCTAATTATCTGCAAGGTGCTAAACTGCTGTGCAGAGATATTTTGAATGTGTGTGAGGAAGGTAAAAAGCAGACAGTGTTCTTTAACCCCTTCGTCATGGGTAGGAAACACAGGAAAATAATCTGATTCCAATTACATTCATAAGAAAGAAAACTTCACTGCCAGCCAGGAAATTCACAGCCCATTTCCAACTTTAAGCAAAATGTCATGGCCAACATATAAACTGCTTAAAAATGGCTTTATGTAATGAAAGTGCTGACAGATCTTTAATTATATCCGTGAGTGTGACTGTAGAGCTGAATAATTTTCAATTCTTCTTTGATTCTTGAGGTCTGAAGCAATTTTAATTCACTGTGAAGTGACATCTACCAGAGTACCAGTGTGAGGCACTTTATTTTAATATTAAACATATGGAATTACAAACTGATTCTTTCCTGAGTGTCCATAACTTTCCACTGGCTCCAAAGTAGTCAATTAAATTAAAAGTATTATCATTAATAAAAAATGTGTTTCTGTAACTGTAGAAGTGGGGGAATAATAATATAATTAATATAATTAATATAATTAATATAATTAATATAATCTATTATAATATAATTAATATAATATAATATAATATAATATAATATAATATAATATAATATAATATAATATAATATAATATAATATAATATAATAATCTTACTGATTTTTGGTATCTTATTCTACCTACTAAGTATCATTATGGCAGCAGGAAAATTCATTTAACATTGGATAATACTTGAAAGTTTAGGAATTTTTGTCATCCTATTATAATTTTGCCAGACTTCAACAGTTTGCTGCAACTTGCCCCTGCCAAGCATATGCCAAAATCTGAAGGATTTTCCCTTCTTTGCTTTCTATCTTTTTTTATATTTTAAGTGTTACAAGCAACTCAGTTAATGTGGAACTTTATAAAGATGTGATAAATTACAGACTTATGTATATGGTTAAGCCATATACAAA
>NC_031773.1:9429921-9435181 GCF_001522545.3 Parus major
ATACAGCCCAGCAAAGAATTATATGTTTATGTAAAGTTATCTGTCTAGATAGTCCAGATGATTCTAATGATGCACATTTGAGCTGTGCAATATAAAGCATGTCTATAACTATGTGTAGAAGAAAGTACCTTACAGTGTCTATTAGTGAAAATAGAAAGCATTTCAGTTTCATAGAAGAGAAGTTCAAATAAGAGTTAGATCATTCATGTAGAATTATGGCTGATAAAACTTAGATACAAGGAGGAGAGTACTCCATATGTTTTTCAAATATCAGTATTTAGTCCAGCTCAAACTACAGCACAAATGCTATTAACAAGACTGCTAGATCTAAGAGCCTGAAAAGGAAATTAGTATGAATAAATTATTGCCATAGATCTAGTCTAAAGTTTAATTTACAATTCAGAGGCTTTTGTGGGGATGCAGTTTTAGCAAACACTGATTATTTATGTATCTGCTGGAAGGACCTTATTACAAATAAAGGAATATTTTTCAAGCCTTGAAAATTATTAAAGGATACAAATTCTCCTGCCTTGCAGCTGAAATATACGGATGTGCAAAGTGGAAATGGTCATGCAGTTTTCCCATTGTGAAAAAATAGCACTAATTATGCAAAAAAAAACCCCAAACAAAATCTACTCATCCTCCCCCTCAAAAAAGCCTTATTTATTTCATACCAGAGCCTCTTGGTTGACTTGACTGGAGGTACTTTTCTCTAAAGCCTGTCAGTAAAATTCAATTTCCCTGATACAGACATATTTCCATGTACCATCTACTCACAGATGAGCAGCACCTGATGATTGCAATACAGGGCTTTTAAGTAGCAAAAATATCTTTAACTCCACTTACTTCAAAGAGGAAAACAAAGTTTGCATCTTGGCTGGAATTTCAAATATTGCTAAAGCCAAGAGGGTTGATTCCAATAATGTAGGTGGAAATAGGTTCCTTCATTGCACCTTTACGTAAAATTAAACAGTGGCAGTCATTGACTTACAACCCCAGAAACCCCAAAGACTTTTTGTGTTGGTGGGGAAGCAAGATGAAAGGATAATTCTCAAATTAAGCACAATAGTCTCATGTGCCATTTATAAAAAAACATGAAATTTGTCCTATCACCTTCTTTAAATTAATTGTCTTTGAGTCAATTCATTAACTCATTTGTTTTACGTTCTTCCTACAGAAGTCCAAGAATAACACACTATGCCCCCATCTTCTTCCAAACAGTAGCCTATGGTATTATGGTGTTATGGGGCATTATTCCACCACCCCTATCTACACTTCCCCAAGCCATAGAAAACAATTTGTGACAGTTGAGGCAAGTACTGTAAGCAGCAAAATAAAAGGGAAACATCAGGGGTCAATAAAATTCTTAATGTATTTTTATAGTACTGCTAGCTAGTGAACATGGAAATTGCTGATTTTTTCCAGATTATTAATAATGGGAATGCATTTTTCTATTTAATAAGGAGGAAAGCATCCATTAGTTAGTTTAATGTGGCATATTTCTATGTAAGAATTGCTTTGATTTAAACTAACTAAATTTATCTGGACACAGGGCAATTGTTAGAGAATTTAGGGTTCTTTAGGGTCTTTTTTTTGATGAGGAGTGCAGGCTGAGTGGTTGCAGTGTTAAGGCTGAGCTGCCAGAGCTCTGGCAACATTAGTCTCGTTGGAACAGCGTGTCAGGGAGAGCTGTGCTGAGCCCCGGGCTGAGGCTGAGCAGGCTCCACAGCTGTCCTGCAGAATCCCTCCCTGGGGAGCTCCACAGGCTCCTGCTGCCTGGAGCTGCTGCTCGCCACTGTCAGCACAGGAGATGTGATGTGTTCAGAGAAATGCATAAAAGTACACCTGGGAGCAAACCAGGCAGGAGATAAACAACTGTTCTCCTTTCGGGGCTGTGGAGAAAGTGCAAAGGCAATTTGAAAAATTATTATTATCATTATTATTTTTATTGTTACTATTTATTTGCTGGTCAATCAATTTTTGTCAGATTTTTTCCGTGTTTTGCATTGATTGACCTGTCTCCCAATATTAATTGTCTCCCAGTCTTAATTTCATAAATTGACTTGGTTTTCCAGAGGTATAGACACAGTTATTTGAAAGAGGTTGATGTTAATGAACAGGCTACCAGTGTTTACATGTTTTTGACAATTGCTGTACAGACTCTCTGTTTAGGAGACTCATATTTGGGTATTAGAAGTGGCCAGTTATTTTAAACTGAACTGCTACTGATAGAAATTTAGATAACTCTAAATTTTATAGAACCAGGTATACAGACAATATCCATTTTTAAAAATCTGTACAGCTTCATTTGATAATGTAAACTGATTACCTAATTATAAAAATAAATGATGATTTATAATTATTTAAAATTCTGTGAATATAAGTTTATTTAAAGTTGCATATTATGGTTATTTTAAAAGTTTAAATAGACCTTTTAAAAAATCCTACACTATAATTAAAATCAGTAAAAAATATACTGGTTGTTTATGCTGCCAGGTATACATAAACAATAACAATTACACTGAAAAACAAAACTGAATCTCAGTAGTCTCTCACAGCTGGAGTGGTAAATTGGAGTATTTTCTAGTAAAAATACTAATTATATATATACTAATTGTAAATCTGACTCCATCAGACACAAGACTGTCTTTGCTGTCAACACAATCAACCTTCTGATGTCAACTAATAGGTAGATATTAATAATAATAATAGAATAATTCTAAATCTTTTACAGAAGTAAAATTAGTATGATGCAACTTTGCAATTAGACATGGTGAGTATGAATAAGAACTCTTCATGTTCTGTATTTCCATGGTTTTGCAAGGAACAGAAACAAGATTTTAGCTATAGAACAACATAATAGGGAGAGACACTGATTTTTTTCTCACATATAAAGATCCATTATATGCCATTGAATACTTAATTTTACAATTGCAAAATTCTGCAGACCATTATTGTTCTGTTCAAATGGAGAACTATGTGTGTGAAAACCACAATTGCAGTAATATGATCTTCTTCTGCCATAGACTGAAAAAATATTGTGGAGGATATGTGTCTTCCACTTTCTGAGCATTCAGAGGGGGCAATTTCAAATCTGTGCCTGTAGATATATGCAGACCCATACTACTAAGAGGGAGGTGGCACATGTACACATGTTAAGAATATATTTACTTGTGTACCGTGACTATAAAATGAAACAAAAAATCATTTTCAACCTAAAATAGAATTAAGTATTCTAATAATTAATTCTAATTATTATGCTAATAAATAATTCTAATCAGTGCTCTAACACACACACACACAAAGTACAGCCTAGGGAATACATTGCAAAATGCAGTCATGGATTTCACAGAATCCCATATTCTTACTTCAGTGCTTCAGTGTAACTCTTACGCCAAAGCACTGCATAAAAACATTGTAAATACATTTTGCACAGTGTTTAATGAACAACATAATTTCATCACTGTAAATAATCATAATTGATTAAAACTCTGTGAATGACCCATATTTGGAGCTGGCACAATCTGATTACCTTCACTGAACTCAGTGGATTTAAGCAGTTTAACTGATGTCAGTATCTGCCCTGTGACTGAAAGCTGAGAAAAACAGTCTATTGTAATATAGAACTGTTTATTTATGAGAAACTCCCTGTGAAGAACAGCAGGATGCCAGCCCAGCTGAATAGAGGATGACAGAGGAAAGGGGAAAAGAAAATGTGGAGAGGGCAGAAGCAGGGAGGGTCTGCCCATAAGGAATGTAGAAGGATTAGATAGGGGTGGAACTGGGAAGACCAAACCTTGATTTGGTTTGATTTGTGAAGGGTGCTAAAGGCAAAACAAAGGCTTATAGCTGCAAAGGGCAGACCATGAGGGCCCATAGGTAGGTGGTGAAGAAGGCTTGTTTTTAAGCTCATGGACACAGAAAAAGAAAATATATTGCTCATGATCTGGGAGTTCAAGGAGAGTCCAGGAAACCATTGGTTGCTCAGTCACAACTTAGTCCCTGGCAAAACTGTAGTGAAAGTGCTCATGAAGGGCAACTCATTCCAGTCTAAAAATCTTTTGTGATTTTCAACAATTCAGTATCACTTATACAATACACCATTTAAAAATTTTAAATAATTATAACAGAGGCTTATAAATGAAAACATCACCCCATAAAATTAAGACCAAATCTTAATTTATTTGATATGCAAGAAATTAAACTATACTTCATGCTTAAATAGTTAACACTCTTCTTACTTTTGATTGCTGCTTATGATTTTGGGGTTTAATTCCATAAAGGGAAACCTTGTTTACCATTCCTGAGTTTTGAAGTGATACTTCTTGCTGCTGCCATTCTCTTTAGCTTAATATTTCCATATACTGTAATACAAGAACACTTTTAAATATAATTTCTTACCTCATTCTGTATCTACTTTTTTCTTATCTTTCAGGGTAAACATTTCCATTCAGTGTTTCTACGCTGGTGCTCACCTGTCTTTTATCTAGCTTAATTCTTGTGTATGAGATGGATTGACAATTAGTGGTTCCACATGGAAGCTCTATTCCTTTCATCCTGGATGTGCTAAGGTGCTGTAGGCACAAAGCATTTCTTAACTCATATAAACATTTAACCTGCTGCTTTGACTCCTTCCATTTTCCTTCCGTCCCATTTCCCATTTGCCCAAAGTAAGCAATTATACAATAAATATTAAGGTGGTTTTTTTTTTTAAAAAAAGGGTCTCATATTCATTTTAAACTCTTCTGCTCTTCCTTCTCTCCTTTCCAGACCCATATTTAATATGTCATCACTCTATTGCCCTATAAAATCTTTCTTAACACTCTGGGAATGCTTTGAATCTGCTGAAAGTCTAAACTTCAAAGGAGATAGAGTTTGTAGATTGATAAAGACAAATTGCTTTAGAGATCTACATTGAAAGGCTTGAATAAAAAAAAAAAAAAATCCTGTCCATGGAATAAATGGCAAGAAATTACATTTCTAGGGTTTTCAAAAAGGAAATAAAGTTCTAAGCATGGAACTACCTAGAAATGTTAGATGGTTGAAGAAACGTGGAGAAGAAGCTGACCTGGAAATATCTACATTCAATAAAATACATACTGCAATGGATAGTAAGCTACAGTCCTGCAGAAGTGGGAATAAAAACTGAGCTGTATGAAGCTCTCTTCTTATCACTGCTTGTGATCATTTAATTAGTTTGGATATTTCCTTCAATCTCTCCTCTCCTCTCCTCTCCTCTCCTCTCCTCTCCTCTCCTCTC